>NC_132915.1:1959373-2081873 GCF_047675955.1 Chlorocebus sabaeus | reverse complement strand
GAAGATCTTAACGGATGGTTAAGCTGCTGGTTTCCATCCAGTAGCTGGCTGGAGTCTGATGGTTTCAAGCTGCTCTAAGTTGAGATGTAGTGATAATAGCCTTGGTGTAATCAGTGTCTCTTCAGTGCTAAGGCTCATGCTAAACCTGTGTCTCTCCCCAGCCCGCAAATAAAGTTTCTATGATATAGGTGCTCATTACTTTTAAAAAAAGGAACACAGAGAGAAAAAAAAAATCATCAGTGATCCTAATAGCATAAAATAGCTAACTCCAGTAGTTAGGTTAGACTCGGTTGTGTGGTGATACAGTTTGGCTTTGTCCCCACCCAAATCTCATGAATTGTAGCTCCCGCAATTCCCACGGGTACTGGGAGGCACCCCAGTGGGAGGTCATTGAATCATGGGGGCCGGTCTTTCCTGTGCCGTTCTCGTGATAGTGAATAAGTCTCATGAGATCTGATGATTTTATAAAGGGGAGTTTCCTGCACAAGTTCTCTTCCCTTGTCTGCTGCTATGTGAGACATTCTGCCACGATCCTGAGGCTTTCCAGCCACGCGGAACTCTGAGTCTATTAAACCTCTTTCTTTTGTAAATTACCCAGTCTTGGGTATGTCCTTATCAGCAATGTGAAAACGGACTACTATATGTGTTAATAAAAAATAAGACCCCCAGATCTCAGCAGCTGAAAATACAGATGTAATTCTTGTTTTTTGCAAAGGTGCTGTGCGTCAGCAGGGAACTGTGCTTGTTGTGACTGCTTGGGGAACATGGGCTGATGAGCAGCATCTTCTCGGTGTTGCCGGTCCCTGTGCAGAGGGAAAAGAGCTGTGGAAGGTCTGGAATTAACATTTAGATGCCTTTTTCCACTCATAGCTCACTGGCCAGAAGTAATCAAATGGCTCCACCCAACAGGCAATATGCCTGTTAGGTAGGGAGCCAGAAATATTTGGTGAACAGCACTAATGACTACCACAGTTAGTTTTTTTTTTTCTTTTTTTTTTGTGACTGAGTCTCGCTCTGTCACCCAGGCTGGAGTGCAGTGGCGCGATCCTGGCTCACTGCAAGCTCCGCCTCCTGGGTTCATGTCATTCTCCTGCCTCAGCCTCCCAAGCAGCTGGGACTACAGGTGCCTGCCACCACACCCAGCTAATTTTTTGTATTTTTAGTGGAGACGGGATTTCCCAGTGTTAGCCGGCATTATCTCAATCTCCTGACCTAGTGATCCGCCTGCCTCAGCCTCCCAATTTTTTTTTTTTTTTTGAGATGGCGTCTTGCTCTGTCACCCAGGCTGGAGTGCAATGGCGCGATCTCGGCTCGGGGGTTTAAGTGATTCTCCTGCCTCAGCCTCCCAAGTAACTGGGACTACAGGCACCCGCCACCACACCCAGCTAATTTTTGTAGTTTTAGTAGGTGGGGTTTCACCATGTTGCCCAGGCTGGTCTCAAACTCCTGACCTCAAGTGATCTGCTGCCTTGGCCTCCCAAAGTGCTGGGTTTACAGGTGTGCCATGCCCAGCCCTTTTGTAAGTTTTTTTTTTTTTTTTTGAGACGGAGTCTCTTTCTGTCACCAGACTGGAGTGTAGTGGTGCAATCTCGGCTCACTGCAACCTCTGTCTCCCGGGTTCAAGCAATTCTCCTGCCTCAGCCTCCTGAGTAGTTGGGACTACAGGTATGCACCACCACGCCCAGCTAATTTTTGTATTTTTAGTAGAGACGGGGTTTCACCACGTTGGCCAGGATGGTCTCAATTTCTCTACCTCGTGATCTGCCTGCCTTGGCCTCACAAAGTGCTGGGATTACAGGTTGTGAGCCACTGCCCCTGACCCCACAGTTAGGTTTTTAGATTGTTCAGAGCATGTTTAGATACACAGCTATGTTTATAGAGAAATACACTTACTTTTTTTTTTGAGAAGTCTTGCTCTGTCGCATACACTTTCACATCAACAAGATAAATATTCCAAGTACTATTATATCATTACTTTTTTCCTATTTCATATAATGTAGTGGAATATTGTATTGTCATAAACACTTCTAAACATGGATATCTTTTTTTAGTGGATGCATACTGTTCCATTATATGGTTGCATAATAATCTATTTCCTTGTGTGTCCTCTACTGAGCAAAATGTACATAAATTCATTTGCATAACATTGGGTAGAAAATTTTAGGAGTTGTAGACACCATCCCTAGCCAAGCCATGGCTTGCTGTTACAGTTTATAGGTTATAAACACAAGCGCTAGGCCGGGTGCGGTGCCTCATGCCTGTAATCCCAGCACTTTGGGAAGCTGAGGCGGGCGGATCACTTGAGGTCAGGAGTTTGAGACCAGCCTGGCCAATATGGTAAAACCCTGTCTCTACTAAAAATACAAAAATTAGCCGGGCTTGGTGGTGCACACCTGTAATCCCAGCTACTCGGGAGGCTGAGGCGGGAGAATCGCTCGAGCTTGGGAGGCGGAGGTTGCAGTGAGCCAAGATCGCACCATTGCACTCCAGCCTGTACGACAGAGTAAAACCCTATCTCAAAAAAAAAACAAAAACAAAAACATAAGCTCTGTTTAGAATACTCTCTCCTTATCCCATTAATCTCCCTCATAAGATACCTTTTAATAACTTTTTACACTTGATATTTTGGTAGGTAAATAAATTCACATGGTTCTGAGAATAAGTATAAAGTGAACAGCCTCTCATCAGCCCCTCCTTGTCCTCATCCGTCCAGTTCTTCTCACTCCTGCTATCCCTCACAGATTTTAAGTTTTCATTTCCCTCCAGAGTGTTTTTTTTTTTTAATGTATTTGCATAAAATAGATAATTCTTTTTTTTTTGTAGTAGAGATGGGCTCTTGTTATGTTGTGCAGGCTGGTCTCAAACTTCTGGCCTCAAGTGGTTCTTCCACCTCAGCCTACCAAAGTGCTGGGATTACAGGTGTGAGCCACCATGCTCAGCCAAGATTCTTTAAAAAATTATTATTTTACCCTTTTTATTTTGGGATAAATTTAGATTTATAGAAAAGTTACATTTAGAAATAATGGCCGGGTACGGTGGCTCATGCCTGTAATCCCAGCACTTCGGGAGGCCAAGGTGGATGGATCACGAGGTCAAGAAATTGAGAGCATCCTGGTCAACATGGTGAAACCCCGTGTCTACTAAAAATACAAAAATTAGCTGGGTGTGGTGGTGCGCGCCTGTAGTCCCAGCTACTTCAGAGGGTGAGGCAGGAGAATCGCTTGAACCTGGGAGGTGGAAGTTGTAGTAAGCCTCCCGGGATCGCACCACTGCACTCCAGCCTGGCGACAGAGAGAGACTCCATCTCAAAAAAAGACTTCACAAAGTGTGTTACCAAACTTTTAGATTTTTGTCAATCTAATAGGTAGAAAATTAGAGTCTCATTTGTATTTCACTTGTATTTTCATTTGTATTTCTCTTTTGAGTATAGATTGAGTTTCTGAAAACTGGCCATAAATATTCCTTGTGCATTGTTCTATTGGGCTATTGGCTGTTTCCAATTTTTATGTTATTATCTGTGATGAATTACAAATGTATTTTCTTTTTGTCGTTTACCTTTTGATTTGCTTATACTTAGTGCTTTGTGTTTGCCACACAAAGTTTATAGCTGACTGTTACTCTTTTCTGTTATGGCTTCTGGATTTTAAGCCATAATTGTACTCAACAGATTTATTGAGGAGTTCCTCTATGTTTTCTTCCATTTCTCCCATCCTAGCCTTTACACTATTGTCCTCATGAATTTTACTTTTACATATATTATAAATCTGTTACTTTTGTTAATTGCTTTTGTCAAAATAATCGTCTTTTAAATGAGGACAATAAATTCTTAAACACTTGTCCACGTAGTAGTTAGCATTTCTAGGGCCATTCATTCCATGGTATAAATACAGATTTCCAGCTGGCATTTTCCTTCTACCTGGAAGACGTCTTTTAACATTTTTTAGGGTGTAGATCTGCTAGTGATGAACTCTTTCGTCTTCTGAACGTCTAAAAATGTCTTCATTGTGCCTTTGTTTTTGAAGATTTTTGTTTAGTGGTGAACTTTAGGTTGACATTTTTCATTTTTTTTCTTTCAATACTTTAAAGATGTTTCTCTCCTGATTTTTTTTGTTTTTTGTTTTTTTTTTCCCCAAACAAGGTCTTTCTTTGTTACTTTGGCTAGAGTGCAATGACACAATCTCAGCTCACTGCAACCTCTGCCTCCTGGGTTCAGACGATTCTCCTGCCTCAGCCTCCTGAGTAGCTGGGATCACAGGCATGTGCCACCACGCTCGGCTAATTTTTGTATTTTTAGTAGAGTCGGGGTTTCACCATGTTGGCCAGGCTCATCTCAAACTCTTGACCTCAGGTGATCCACCTGCCTCGGCCTCCCAAAGAACTGGGATTACAGGCGTGAGCCGCTGCGCCTGGTCCTCTCCTGTCTTATCACTTGAATTGGTAGCAACAATAAATCTGATAGCCTTCTTTGTTTCCCTGTGTGTAATATTTTTTTTTTCTCTGACTGCTTTTAAGATTTTCTCTTGTTGGTTTTGAGCAGTTTGTGATGTGCATTGGTGTGGTTTTCTTTATGTTTCATGTGCTTGAGATTGGTTGAACTTCTTGGATCTCTGTGCTTACAGAATTCATCAGTTTAGAAAGCTCTCAGCCATTATTTATGTAAATATTTTTTCTGCCTCCTCCTTAACATACAGATACCTGCTTATTAGACCATTTTTACGTTATTGTACAGCTTACTCTTATGCTTTTTTTTTTTTTTTTTTTAAATAAGGAAGGTCTCCCTCCATTGTCCAGGCAGGAGTGTAGTGGTGTGATCATAGCCCATTGCAGCCTCGACCTCCTGGATTCAAGTGATCCTCCCACCTCAGCCTCCTGGGGCTGGGACTACAGGCACACGCCACCACTCCTGGCTAATTTTTGTATTTTTTGGTAGAGACAGGATTTCACCATCTTGTCCAGGCTGGTCTCCAACTCCTGGGCTCAAACAATCCTCCCTCCTTGGCCTCCTAAAATGCTGGGATTATAGGAGTGAGCCACTATGCCTGGCCTTCACTTTTTTGTATTGTTTTCCCCTCTCTTTTCATTTGTATAGTTTCTAATGCTGTGCCTTTAAGTTCACTAATCTTTTCTTATGTCTTATCTGCCATTAGTCCTATCCAGTGTATTTTTCATCTCATAATTGTAGTTTTTATTTTCAGAAAGTTCAGTTTGGGCCATTTTTATATCTTTCATGTCTTTTTTTTTTTTTTTTTTTTTTTTTTTTGAGACGGAGTCTTGCTCTGTCTCCCAGCAGGCTGTAGTGTCATAGCGCAATCTCGGCTGACTATGACGTCCGCCTCCCGGGTTCAAGCAGTTCTCCTGTCCAGCGTCCTGAGTAGCTGGAACTACAGGTCTGCACCACCATGCCCAGATAATTATTGTATTTTTAGTAGAGACAGGGTTTCACCATGTTGGCCAGGCCAGTCTCAAACTCCTGACCTCATGATCTGCCCCGCTCAGCCTCCTAAAGTGCTGAGATTACAGGCATGAGCCACCATGCCCAGCCTTTTTTCTTTTCTTTTTTTTAAATAACAGCTCTAATTCACATACCATGCAGTTCACCAACTTAAAATGTATATTTCAGTGGTGTGTTTGTTGAAAGTTATATTTTACATAGTATTCAAATGTTACTTAATTTTAAATATTTTTAAAGCTTTTTCAAATAATAGAATATTTGTAGAGTTGTGTGCCTGTTACCATGATCCGATTTTAATGTATTTTCATTATCCCCTCAAAAATACTTATACCCAGTAGCAGCTGTTCCCTTCCCCTCACCTCTCCCAGCTAGGTGTAACTACAAACCTACTTTCTCTCACTACATGTTTCCTATTTTGAATATTCCATATAAATGAGATCTTACTATTTGTGTTCTTCTATGCCTGGTTTCTTTTCACACAGCATGTTTGTGAGGTCCACCTATTTGGTAGTATGTATTAGTACTTACTCCATTTTATGGCTGAATGCTACATTATATGATGGTATTATATTTTGTTTATCAGTTGATGAACATTCAGGCTGTTTCTCCGTTTAGGCTATTATGACTAGTGCTGTTATGAACATTCACATGCAAGTTTTTATGTGGGCGTGTATAGGTAGATGCCTATTTTACTGAATATATGGAATAAGTTATAGTAACTTCTAGTGTGTTTCTCTGCTAATTCCAACTGTGTATCAGTTCTGTGTCTGTTTTGGTTGATGATTTTCTTCTTTACGGGTCATGCTTTTCTGCTTCTTTGTATGCCTGGCAATCTTGGATTGGATGCTGAATTTTACTTCATGGGTGTTAAATATTTTTGTATTGTTATAAATCTTGAACTTTGTTCAGAGACGTAGTTAAGTTACTTAAACAGTCTGTTACTTTTAGATCTTGCTTTTGTGATTTGTTAGGCAGACCTGGACCAATGCTTAGTTGAGGGCTAATCTTTCTTTTTTTTTGTCTTTTGAGACAGAGTCTCACTCTCCCTCCAGGCTGGAGTGCAGTGGTGTGATCTCAGCTCACTGCAACCTCCACCTCCCGGGTTCAAGCATTTCTTCTGCTTCAGCCTCCTGAGTAGCTGGGACTACAGGCGCACACCATCACACCCAGCTAGTTTTTGTATTTTAGTAGAGACGGGGTTTCACCATCTTGGCCAGGATGGTCTCTGTCTCTTGACCTTGTGATCCGTCCGTCTCAGACTCCCAAAGTGCTGGGATTCCAGGCGTGAGCCACCGCGCCCGGCCAAGGGCTAATTATTATTTATTTCCCGAGCACTCCATCCAGTGCCCCATGATGACTTAGGCGTGCTGAGAACAAGCGCTTATCAGAGCCTGTATGATTCTGCTATAATTCTTTCAGATGATTCTCTCCTGGGTTTTTTTTTATTTTTATTTTTTGTTTGTTTGTTTTTGAGATAGCCTTGCTCTGTTGCCCAGGCTGAAGTGCAGTGGCACAATCTCGGCTCACTGCAACCTCTGCCTCCCAGGTTCAAGTGATTCTTGTTCCTCAGCCTCCTGAGTAGCTGGGATTACATGCATGCATCACCACACTGTGCCAATTTTTATGTTTTCAGTAAAGAAGGGATTTTGACATGTTGCCTAGGCGAGTCTTAAACTCCTGGACTCAAGTGATCCACCTGCCTCGGCCTCCCAAAGTGCTGAGATTACAGGTGTGCACCACTGCGCCCACCCTCTCCTGGGTCTTTAGTAGTTTTCTCACTTGCATATTCTATGTTCTCTTGAATTCTGTTGGATACTTTGGACCCTTTGCAAATCTCTAGGGTTCTCTATTCTGTGCAGCTTTCTTCTCTTTGGTTACTCTGTCCTGGGAGCTCTTGCTGCCTTGATTTTCCCTAGACTCAGCTCCATGTCCTTAATTCAGGGCATCTGCCAGGTTCTGCCTCAGTTTGCTCTCCGTGCAGCAGCGGTAAGCTGAGGCAGTTGCAGGACTCACCTTTTTGTTTCCTGTGTCTCAGGGATTGCCTGTGTCCTTCGTTGCTTGATATCCAGTCTTGAAAAACATATAATGTATTTTGTTTTTTATAATTTAAGTTGCTTTTTCCGGAGGAATAGTAAATCTGGTTCCTGTCGCTCTATCTTGTCTAGTAGTGGAAATCTTATGTTTTCTTCTAGATTTTTTGTTTTTATTTTCTTACATCTAAATGTTTTCTTCATTTTAAGTGTACTCAGCTGTGAAGTCATAGAGTTACTTTATTTATCTTTTCAGATTGCTACCTAATACCATTTATTTACTTGACATCTAGTTTATCATCTTTATCATGTATTACATTCCTGAATGTGTTCGGGTCTATCTTAGGACTTCTCTTGACTTCTCTTCTTTGTATATTGTCTGTTGGATGCCAGCAACTCTCTGTTTTAGTAACAGAGGCCTTTCAATATCTTTATATATCCAGGTGTGCTAGCCCTTTTTAGAGTTTTTCCCCCCCCAGCTTTCTTTCAAACTCTTCTTGTTTGTTCTTGCTTATTTTTCCATATGAACTTTAGGATCCACTTGCCTTCCATGAAGAAACACAAAATCCTGTTAATTATTTACATGAATTAGCCTAGGCAGAAAAAAATATTTATAATGACTTGTCTGTTCACAAACATGGTATGGCTTGCCTTTTTTTTTTTTTTTTTTTTTTTGAGACCAAGTCTTGCTCTGTCGCCCGGGCTGGAGTACAGTGGTGCCATCTCAGCTCACTGCAGCCTCTTCCTGGGTTCAAGAAATTCTCCTGCCTCAGTCTCCTGACCAGCTGGGACTACAGGCGCATGCCACTACGCCTAGCTAATTTTTGTATTTTTAGTAGAGAGGGGGTTTCACCATCTTGGCCAGGATGGTCTCTATCTCTTGACCTCGTGATCCACCTGCCTCGGCCTCCCAAAGTGCTGGGATTACAGGCGTGAGCCACCACACCCGGCCCTGGTATGGCTTTTTGACTGCTGAAGTCTTCTTTTGGGTCCCTCAGTAATATATTAAAATTTCATACCTGTCTTGCACATTACAATGTTAAACTTCTTAGATATTTAGGAATTACAAATGGGATTTTTATATTCTATTTTATTTCACGTACGAACCATTTTCTGAACAGTTAACTCTTAGAGCAAATATTTTAATTTTATTTAACTTTGACTCCTCAATGTTTGGAAAATAAAGACTGAGGAGTTATTGTAACCTCCATAATGCTACATTTACATTGTAGATGAATACCAAATGGCCTTGTTTTTATTTAATAAAATTATAGGAATTAACTTTTCTGATCTTTTAGGTATTTTATCTTACTATAGCCCTTATAAATAAGACTTTATTAATATTCTTGTTTAGCAGCCTGTTTTTTTGTTTTTGTTTTTGGTTGTTTTTTTGTTTGTTTGTTTGTTGTTTTTGAGACATAGTCTCACTCTGTTGCCCAAGCTGGAGTGCAGTGGCATGATCTCGGCTCACTGCAACCTCCACCTCCCAGGTTCGAGTGATTCTCCTGCTTCAGCCTCCTGAGTAGCTGGGACTACAGGCACCTGCCACCATGCCAACTAATTTTTGTATTTTTAGTAGAGATGGGGTTTCACTATGTTGACCAGGCTGGTCTTGAAATCCTGATCTCGTGATCCACCCACCTTGGCCTCCCAAATTGCTGGGATTACAGGTGTGAGCTGCTGTGCCCGGCCAGCAACCTGTATTTGAAGGGTAAGTTAACAAAGCTGATGGTGAACATATTTCAGTAAATAGATTTCTTTGCTCGATAAGTGCATAGGAATTTGCTCGAGAAGCAAAACAGCTTTTTAAAAACTTAAGGTTTGGCTGGGTGTGATGGTTCACACCTGTAATCCCAGCACTCTTCCACACAGAGGCAGGTGGATCACTTGAGTCCAGGAATTCAATACCAGCCTGGGCAACATAGTAAGACCCTGTCTCTACAAACAGTATAACAATTAGTTGGCTGTAGTGGCATGTGCCAGTAGTCCCAGCAACGTGGGAGACTGATGAGGCGGGATCACTTGAGCCTGGGAAGTCAAGGCTGCAGTGAGCTGTGATTGTTCCACTGTACTCCAGCCTGGGCAAGAGAGTGAGACCCTATCTTAGAAAACAAAAAAACCCTTAAGGTTTTACATTGCTGAAAGAAATTAAAGACACAAATAAATGGAAAGACATCCTGTTGCTTGTGAATTGGAAGACTTAATATTCTTAAGATGTTAATAACCACCTAAAGCTATCTGCAGATTGAATGCAGTCCCTATCAGAATCCTAATGGCATTTTGTGCAGAAATAGAAAAATAATCCTAAAATTTATATGGAACCTCAAAGGACATTGAATAGCCAAAACAACGTTGAAAAGGGGGGAGGGGGCGGGAAGCTAGAGGCTTAAATTCCTGATTTCAGAATATATTACAAAGTGACAGTAATCAAAGCAGTATGATACTGGCATGAGGACAGACTGGTGGAATAGAATAAACAGCCCAGACATAAACCCTTATGTATATGGTTAAATGATCTTTGGCAAAGATGCCAAGAATTTGTGTCTTCAATAAATGGTTTGGGAAAACTGGATATCCACCTGCAAGAGAATGAGGTTGGACTCTTACCTTACCCTGTATACAAAAATTAATGCAAAGTATCTCAAAGACCTAAACATAAGACCAGAAACTATAAAAGTCTTAGACAAAAGCATAGGAAAATGCCTCATGACACTGGGTTTGGGAATAATTTATTGGATATGATACCAAAAGCACAGGCAGCATAAACAGAAATAGACAAGTGGGATTACCTCAAACTTTGAAACTTCTGCTCAGCAAAGAAAACAGCTGAGTGAAAAGACAGCCTATAATGGAAGCAAACCATATCTCTGATAAGGGGATAGCACAAGGGGCTAATATAGAGAGTATACACACAACTTCTGCAACTTAACAAACCAAACAAACCAATTAAAAAATAGGCAAAGGACTTGAATCAACAGTTTTCTAAAGAAGATACACAGCTGACCCAACGAGCATATGAAAACTGCTCCACAGCCAGAGCTGTGGCATGCACCTGTATGTAGGCCCAGCTACTTGGGAGGCTGAGGTGGGAGGACCACTTGAGCCCAGGAGTTCGAGGCCAGGCTGGGCAAAAGAGACTCCATCTCTAAAAAAGAAAAAAGGTGCTCACTGACACTAATCTTTAGAGAAATGCAAATCAAAACTACACCTTTTAGGATGGCTGCTGTCAAAGAAAAAAAAAAAAACAGGAAATGTTGGCGAGGATGTGGAGAAATTGGAAGTCTTGTACACTGTTCATGGGAATGTAAAATGGTGCAGTTGCTATGGAAAATAGTATAGAGGTTCCTCAGAAAACTAAAAATTATCCAGCAATCCTGCTGCTGTTTATAACACCAAAAGAATTGAAAACAGGATCGCCCAGCGGTACTTTCACACGTATGTCCAGTCTAGTTCAGCATTTTTCACAAGAGCCAAGAGGTGGAAGCCACCTCAGTGTTTATCAACAGATGAGTGGAAAAAGAAAATGTGGTGTGTATGTAACAGTGGAATATTATCCAGCTTTAAAAAAGAAAGAAATCCTGTCACATGCTACAACATGGATGAAGCTTCAGGACATTATGCTACGTTCAATAAGCTCATCACAAAAAGACAAATACTGCGTGATTCCACGTATATGGGGTATCTAAATTAGTCAGACTCCTAGAGACAGAAAGTAGAATGGTAATTTCCAGGAGCTTTGGGGGATGGGGAAAAGAGGAGTTCTGTTCAGTGGATATAGAGTTTCAGTTTAGCAAGGTGAACAACTTTTAGAGATGTATTGCACAGCAGTGTACTTACAAGTTAACATTATTATACTGTGCTCTTAAAATGGCTAAGATGGTAAATTTTATGTTGTTATTGACTGCAATTAAAAAACTTATTTATTTATTTATTTATTTATTTACTTTTTGAGACAGAGTCTCGCTCTGTTGCCCAGGCTGGGGTGCAGTGGTGCAGTCTTGGCTCACTGCAAGTTCCGCCTCCTGAGTTCATGCCATTCTCCTGCCTCAGTCTCCCGAGTAGCTGGGACTACAGGCACCCGCCACTACACCCAGCTAATGTTTTTGTATTTTTTTAGTAGAGACGGGGTTTCACCATGTTAACCAGGATGGTCTCGATCTCCTGACCTCGTGATCCGCCTGCCTCGGCCTCCCAAAGTGCTGGGATTCCAGGCGTGAGCCCCCGTGCCTGGCCTAAAAACTTATTGGTTTTAAAAGCTCAGTGTTATATCTATTTCTATTTGCACACTAATCTTAATGTTCTATTTGTGTAGCTTTTCTTTCTTGAATTACATTAGGCTCCTGAAGATCAAGACTCTAGATTTCAAAGAATATTTTACTTGTACCTTAAGCAAATAAGTACATACACTTGACAAATGAAAAGGTTACTTTTAGGAATGGAATGGAAATATGAAAGTAGAATTGTTTAGGACAATTTAGGCTGTGTGATTAAGCATAACAGAATGCTTGCATATTCATTCAAATTAAACAAAAAACCAAATATACTTACTAGGCGTAATTTTTTTTTTTTTTTTCAGACGGAGTCTCACTTTGTTGCCCAGGCTGGAGTGCAATGGCGCAATCTCAGCTCACTGCAACCTCCACCTCCCAGATTCAAGCAATTCTCCTGCCTCCGCCTTCCAAGTGGCGGGATTACAGGTGCATGCCACCACGCCTGACTAATTTTTTTGTATTTTAGTAGAAGTGGGGTTTCACCGTGTTGCCCAAGCAGGCCTTGAACTCCTGAGCTCAGGCAATTCATCCGCCTCGGCCTTCCAAAGTGCTAGGATTACAGCAGGAGCCACTGCACCCGGCCACCAGGGTACTTTTAATCAAAATGTTTAATACTTTATGAATTTCATTCTACAGAAAGATTTAATTACTGCTTTCTAGTGGCGTTTTGTCTATTAAGTGATACTACAAAATTTAAATCTACTTCATAGTTACAAGCTAAACATCACTTTGTTATAAAATAGATAAATATAATTCAGTATTGACATTAAAATTCCCAGATTTTTACTGACTTCTTCGGAAACTGCCCTTTTCATGTAAGAAAAGGCAGTGTTTTAAAAACTACAAATTTGGCTGGGTGCAGGGGCTCACGCCTATAACCCCAACATTTTGGGACGATCACTTGAGCCCAGGAGTCCAAGACCAGTCTGGTTAACATAGCAAGACCTTGTCTTAGCCAAAAATACAAAACTTAGCCGGGTGTGGTGGTGTGTCCCTGTGGTCCCAGGGACTTGGGAGGCTCAGGCGGGAGCATCGCTTGAGCCCAGGAGGTGGAGGCTGCAGTGAGCCTTGATTATGCCACTGCACTCCAGCCTGGGTGACAGGATGAGCCCTATCTCAGAAACAACAAGAAAAGCCCTATAAATTTAAGTACATTTCCCATTCTGGATAAAACTAACTCAAAATTTTAATGTCAATTTGGGAAACTTAGTGAGCTTTTTGCCCTGAACATCAAAGTATAAGGAAATTTCTCTTAAAATCCTTTGGCTTCCGGTGGAGCTGCTGACAGGCTGTGCACTGCAGTGGGCTGCTGCAGAGAGCTGAATGTTCCTGCTGTGCAAATGTGTTGTAGTAAAAGCTGGCTTGTAAGTAAAGGCAGCACACTCCTTTGCTGAAAGCCCTGCGTGGGTTTATAGGGGGCTTCCAGTGAACAGCCCACTCCTTCTCCTGCGTTTCCACACAGTTCTGCTCCTTCCTGCCCCTTCCCCAGGACCCCCAGAGTGTTTCTTTTGTAGTATGGCAGCTCCCACAAGAAGCAAAGCTTTGAAAGGAATTGAACCTTTCTATGATGTGGGTTTCAGCGTTTTTCTGGTTTTCCTTTCTGGAAAAGAAAAAATTAAATCTTGAAAGCCATATCGTATTAAGTAGGCAGTCTGGAAGTCACTTACCTGAGTCACTTAATTATTTTCCCGTAGGTTTTTCCTTGAAATAACACTATGATATAATAATGAGTAATCGTGGGGGTGGGGTGGGGAGTTGGTGCCCTTTAAAGAAATTACTCTAGGGCAATTATTGATACATGTGCTCCTTCATATTTGTTCATTCGGAATACATTGGCTACATATGTTCATATATCACCCTGTTGTCACAAGCCCTGTGCAGGCTACTTACTCTCCCTTGGTGCTGCCTCTCCCATTCATAACATTAGGGTGCTCAGACCTAGATCATCAGACTGGTGAAAGGTGAAGGAGATCACATGTATAAAGTGCCTAGACTAAGATGTACTCCACGGAGCCCTGCCTCTGTATTCATATTCACTTGTTTATGAAACAGGCATCAGCTGAGTGCCTGGTGTGAACTCAGCAGTACAGGGCCAAGTGTATCTGCCCGGGGGTGCTCTGATGCCTGGTGCTGGGATCAAGGCTCTTGGCAGCAAAGGCCCTCGAGGCAGAAGGAACACTATTTGCTCCCTGCCTCCATGGAGGCCTTTTGGCTGTCAGGATCCCCCTTGTCAGAGGCTACAGATTAGAAACTGCTAGGTTTATTTCCTCCATCTGTGCTGCCCCTTGCAGTGACCACTACCCACATGTGGCAGTGGCTCCTGTACTGGACAGAGCAGATGGAGACTTTCCCCGTCTTGCAGAAAGTTCTTTTGGATGGTGGTGGTCTAGGTGGTGAAAGAGCTTGGCCTAGTCACTGTTTTCCCTTTTTTTTGAGACGGAGTCTCACTCTGTCGCTTAGGCTAGAGTGCAATGGTACAATCTCGTCTCACTGCAGCCTCCACTTCCTGGGTTCAAGCGATTCTCCTGCCTCAGCCTCCTGAGTAGCTGGGATTACAGGCACGCGCCACCACGCCCGGTTAATTTTTGTAGTTTTAGTAGAAACAGGGTTTCGCCGAGTTGGCCAGGCTGGTCTTGAAAGTGATCTGCGCACCTCAGCTTCCCAAAGTGCTGGGATTACAGGCGTGAGCCACTGCACCTGGCCTGTTTTCTCATTTTAAATCCAGTTTATGTTTTTTTTTTTTTTTTAAAGTAACAGGGTTGATAGAATATAGGGAATGGCAGATAATCTATTAAAGATAATTTAGGCCCTATTTCCATGAATTTTCCTTTGTGACAATTTTAGGACCTGAAGAGCTACCTTTAAAAAATTTTAAAATATGGGCTGGGCATGGTGGCTCAGACCTATAATCCCAGCACTTTGGGAGGCTGAGGCCATAAGCTTGCTTGAGCCCATCCTGGGCAACATGGCAAGACCCTAGCTCTACAAAAAAAATTTAAAAATGAGCTGAGTGTGGTGGTGCACGCCTGTGGTCCCAGCTACTCAGAAGGCTGAGGTGGGAGGATTGCTGGAGCCCAGGAGGTCAAGGCTGCAGTGGGTTGTGATTGTACTACTGCAAGGCATTGTGGCACGCACCTGTAATCCCAGCTACTTGGGAGACTGAGGCAGGAGAATTGCTTGAACCTGGGAGGCAGAGGTTGCAGTGAGCCAAGATTGTGCCACTGTTCTGCACCCTGGATGACAAAGTGGGACTCTGTCACAAAAAATAAATAAATAAAATAAAGTCTGTTTTATTAACTGCCAAGAAATTTGAAATGATGTAGACACTTACTTATCTTTTTCCCCTTTGAAATGCTTATGTAGATGGAAAAATTAGAATGTAACCTATCAGAGTTCTTGGCTTATGATCCTAGAAGAATATCTGTCTGCTGAAAGTGAATGCTTTATTCCTCTGTGCCTTCTCTTCTCTGGGTCAGGAGTCTGACTTTCTTGACCATGATCCAAATGTTTTAGGGCATGTTAGTGATACCATATGTAATCTCATTCTTTGTACCATACTGCTGGAAACTGACCTGAGCCAATCTGGTCGTACCCCTTAGGACTTTTTGACAGGTTACAGTCACAACCAAAAAGACTTGAGGTAGATGGAGTTTAGCTGCTCCCGCACAGCACTGCTACCAAGTTATAATAAAAACTGGCCTCAGATGAAGAAGTCTGCCACTCAACAGTCATTTATTAAATGTGTATTTATTAGCAAGCAGGCACAAAACAGATGATGCGTCCTGTCCTGAAAGCTTAGCTCTTGCATTTTGTAGGTACTCTGACCCCTCCTTTTATGAAAAGCTTACTTGAAACACAGGTACAGGATTTGTCATGCTTATAGTTCATCCCAGTCAATCAGA
The DNA here is from genome assembly GCF_047675955.1 of Chlorocebus sabaeus. NCBI lineage: Eukaryota > Metazoa > Chordata > Mammalia > Primates > Cercopithecidae > Chlorocebus > Chlorocebus sabaeus. Next base: position 2,066,218 of record NC_132915.1, on the reverse strand, counting down.
AATCCTCACGATAAGGCCAGGCTCGGTGGCTCACGCATGTAGTCTCAGCACTTTGGGAGGCTGAGGCAGGCAGATCACTTGAGGTCAGGATTTCCAGACCAGCCTGGCCAATATGGTGAAACCCCATCTCTACTAAAAATACAAAAATTAGGCGTAGTGGTGCGTACCTGTAGTCCCAGCTACTGTTGAGACTGAGGCAGGAGAATAGCTTGAACCCAGAAGGTGGAGGTTGCAGTAAGCCCAGATCACACCACTGTACTCCAGCCTGGGCAACAGAGCAAGACTCTGTCTCAAAAATAAATACATACTCACAACCGGTAGCTGGATGGTGGCGCTGGTTTACGCATCAGACTGAAGTATCAAACACTATCCCTGAAGAACAGTCTTGTTAGATTCCTCTAATCTGTTCATGCAAATGTGGGGCGTATCTGTAAAATATTTTATGCAAATTTGCATATGTGGACAGTCACTGATTTCACCAATGAGAGCCCATTTCTAACAGGGATGATTCTGATGAACACACCACTGATTTTACCAATAAAAATATTTTTGGTGCCCAGTATTTGAATTATAAATTTTCCAGAGGTATGGATAACAGAAGAGCTACTGTATTACTTCTGGAATGTGACTTCCTGCCTTAATAATGGCCATCCATCTCTGGAGTGTGAGTTTCTGATTTGAGCAGCTGCCGCCAGATCTGCCTGACCGACTCCCTGGTGTAGCTTAAACCAATCATATATGTTTTATTCTTGTCTCTGAAGTTAAAGTAAATTAACAACCCAGGCCCATTATATAAAATTAGTAAGAGGAATTCATCTGGATAGTCCATACTTTCTCCTGATCAATTTAATTAGTAAATCTGGTGAAAGTCTCAGATGATAGTTTAATTATACAGCATCCAGTGACAAAGGAAACTAAAGTCTTGAACTCTAATTTTGCTTTTGTGTTTTTGAAATGTTTGTTCCTCAGTGCCATAAAGAAATAGCACTTGAAGATAAATTTAATTTATTTAGCAAGGCCATTTTTACTGCAGAAAGGGTACACTCACCAGCAGTTTTGCCATGAGAGTACACCAAACAAAGAAGACAGGGTCATTTATAACCTGATGGACCCACCCTACTGCTGTGTCCGGTTTCCATTGGCTGGAGCCGCACCTTACATTCCGTATTTGTCCCAATTGGCTAGCAACTTAGAACTTTTTAAAAGAGGTAAAGGTAGAGTGGAACAAAGGAAGGAGGAAGTAACTTGTGGAATGCTTAAGAAAGGTAAAAACACTTTTAAATAAGGAAGGGGAACAGGCTATCACCTAATGCTTACTTGGACCAGTATAAGCATGCCAGGGCAAATATTTAGGCTAAATTGTGGGAGCTTAGAACATAAAGTATATTGATTTTTTTATTACGGCCAGCAGATATTTAAGAATGTTAGCACAGGTCTTTGGATAAATTTTGCTTCTAGGAGAAGTTACTATTCTTAATTAGACGGGAAGGAAAGTCTTTGAAGAGGAACCTCTACTTTACTTTTTACAGTGTCATATTGACAGACAGCATGTGGGATGGGGGCTGGAGAGGTTTTTCCCAGTGACTTAAGTCTCAGGGCCCTTTGTCGGAAAACAGAAGGAGAAGCAGAGAGCTTGCTGATGGAGCTGTCCCTCAGTTCTCCCCGTGAAGCGCACTGGGAGTCAGCTTTGTGTCTCCAGCCAGGGCTGCAGGGGATAACTAAGATAAGGAAGGATGATGATGAAAGCAACTGGCTGGAGTTGTTATCGCATCTTTCCATTTCAGAGTGCTAGCTACCGATGCTGTGTTTAACCTTATGTCTGTGCTGGGAGGGTGGATCTTGTCCTGGCAGGAAGTAGCGGTTGTTTGACCACACTGAACAGGGATGCAGAGGACACTAAGGTTGAGGGGGAAATAACTGTGAAAGGTGAAAGGCTTCCTCCTCATCCTTCCCTCACTCCCCAGAGGAATATATTTTCACTTATGAACTAACACCAACACGTTCAAACCCACGTAATACTCAAAAAGTAAAAGCTTCCTTCCCTGCCCCCAAATCCCAGTTCCATCTCCTTGGTAACCACTGTAATTCTTTGGTGGGGGCATTTTTCTGTTGCCTTTCTGTTTATTTTTTGATTAATTTAATTTTTTAAGGGATGAGGTCTCTATCGCCCAGGCTTGAGTGCAGTGCTGTAATCATAACACACTGTGACCTCAACCTCCTGGGCTCAAGTGATGCTCCTGCCTCAGCCTCCCAAGTAGCTGGAACTATAGGTGTGAGCCACTGTGTCTGGCCCTGTGTTTATCCTTATTTTAGAAGATTGTTTGTTTATTTATTTTCTTCTTGTCCTTCAGTGGATACAAATCTGTTATTTATTTTTATCGTTTTTGAGATGGAGTCTCCCTCTTGTTGCCCAGGCTGGAGTGCATTGGTGCAGTCTCGGCTCACCTCAACCTCCACCTCCCAGGTTCCAGTGATTCTCCTGCCTCAGCCTCCTGAGTAGCTGGGATTACAGGCGCGCGCCACCACGCCTGGCTAATTTTTGTATTTTTAGTAGAGACACGGTTTCAGTATGTTGGTCAGGCTGGTCTTGAACTCTGGACCTTGTGATCCGCCTAACTCTGTCTCCCAAAGTGTTGGGATAACAGGCATGAGCCACCGTGCCGAGCTTAAATCTGTTTATTTTTATACATATAAATTTACCTTAGAAATAAGGCTTAGTTTTGATTTATTTTGTTTACATATATCGTGCAATTAGGTTTTTTAAATACTTAGTTGATCCTTGTATGACTGTGGAAAGGTTACATATTGATCTACTTTATTAACTTTAAGTGATAGTATGACTGCCATAGTTTAATTATTGCCCTATTAATGACAATTATTTCCATTTAGTCTTACTGTAGGCACTGCTATAGTGAACACCTGTCAATTGCTTCTTGGTACTCCTATGCCAGGATTTGTCTCAGGTCGATTTTGAGAGAGGGATTGGCTGGGTTACCAGTTAACAGGCATAACAGATTCTGCCAGATTGCCCTCCAGAACGCCCCCATCTATTTACAGCCTTACCGTCTTTGTAAAAAAGTGTCAATCTAGCCAGGCGCAGTGGTTCGTGCCTGTAATCCCAGCACTTGGGGAGGCCGAGGTGGGCAGATCACCTGAGGTTGGGAATTCGAGACCAGCCTGACCAACATGGAGAAACCTCGTCTCTACTAAAAATACAAAATTAGCCAGGCGTGGTGGTGCATGCCTATAATCCCAGCTACTCAGGAGGCTGAAGCAGGAGAATCGCTTGAACCCGGGAGGCGGAGGTTGCGGTGAGCCGAAATCAGGCCATTGCACTCCAGCCTGGGCAAAAAAAAAGAGCGAAGATCTCAAAAAAAACAAAAAAGTAACAATCTTCCCACAATCTTTGCCTAGGATTGCTATCAATATTTTAATTTTTTCCCAACTGGATGACATGAAATAAAATTTCATTATTTTGTAATTTTCATTTTTCTCATTACTAATCAGGCCAAATACGTCACATGGTTTTCGGTCATCTGTATTTATTTTTCTGGTTTGCCTTTTTAATATATGATTATTTTCATTGCACTGTGTATGATTTTAAGATTTGTATAGAAATAGTTTTATATTTATATATATTCCTTGTTATGGAAGCTACAAATAGTTTTTCCTAGTCAGTTGCTTTAAAAAAAAACAAAAAAGCTTTTAGAGTTACAGAAAAGTTATAAGAATAGTAGAGCATTCCTGTGTCCGCCTCACGCAGTTTCACTTTTCCCTGGTGTTGTCATCTGTCTTCATCATCTAGGGCTGCTGTGACAGAATACACTCTGCATAGTCTGCGTGGCGTAGAAAACAAACGCATTTTGTCACAGTTCTGGAGCTTAGGACCTCCAAGAACAAGGAGCCAGCAGAGTTGGCTTCTCCTGAGGACTCTCTCCTTGGCTTGCAGACTGCCGCCTTCTCCCTTGTACCTCCACATGGCCTTTCCTCTGTGCATTCAGTGGGAGAGAGTGCTCTGGTATCTCTCTCTCTCTTTTTTTTTTTTTTTTTTTTTTTTTTTTGAGACGGAGTCTCGCTCTGTCGCCCAGGCTGGAGTGCAGTGGCACGATCTCGGCTCACTGCAAGCTCCGCCTCCCGGGTTCACGCCATTCTTCTGCCTCAGCCTCCCAAGTAGCTGGGACTGCAGGTGCCCACCACCACGCCTGGCTCATTTTTGTAAGAGACGGGGTTTCACCATGTTAGCCAGGATGGTCTCGATCTCCTGACCTCGTGACCCACCCACCTCGGCCTCTCGAAGTCCTGTGATTACAAGTGTGAGCCACCGCGCCCGGCCCGTATCTCTCTTCTTATAAGGCTATCAGTCCCACCTGTATGACCTTGTTTGACCTTGATTTCCTCCTTAAAGGCCCTATTCCCAGTAGTCACATTGGGGGTCGGGGCTTCAGCATAAGAATTGTAGGCGCACAATTCAGTCCATAACATCATCTTACATTACTGTGGTGCTTTAAGAAACCAGCACTGGGCCGGGCGTGGTGGCTCACACCTGTAATTCCAGCACTTTGGGAGGCCAAGGCAGGCGGATCAGCTGAGGTCAGGGATCCGAGACCAGCCTGGCCAACATGGTGAAACCCTGTCTCTACTAAAAATACAAAAATTAGCTGGGCATGGTGGCACATGCCTGTAATCCCAGCTACTTGGGAGGCTGAGGCAGGAGAATCACTGGAACCCGGGAGGCAGAGGTTGCAGTGAGCCGAGATGGCGCCACTGCACTCCAGCCTGGGCAACAGAGTTAGACTCCGTCTCAAAAAAAAAGAAACCAATACTGATATGTTATTATTAAGTATACTGTACTTTATTGGGATTTCACCAGCTTTCCTATTAACCTTCCTTTATTCTGAATTTCAATCCACGTTGCATTTAGCTGTCATCTGCCTAGCCACCTAAGGTCTATAAAAGTTTGTCAGCCTTTCCTTGTTTTTCGTGATCTTGACAGTTTTCAGGAGAACGGGTCGGGTATTTTGTAGAATGTCCCTCAAGTTGGGTATGTCTGCTTGTTTTCCTCATGACTAGACTGGATTTTTGGCATGAATACCACAGAAGGTGAAGTGCCCTTCTATCACATCTCGTCAGAGGTACATGAAATCCACATGACATCACGGGTTAGTCACAGTCATTTGGTTAAAATCGTGTTTGCTAAGTTTCTCTTCTGTAAAGTTACTGTTTTTCCCTTTCCATACTGTATTCTTCGAAACAAGTCACCCAAGTCCAGTCCACACTCAAAGGGGCGGGAGGGGTTAAGCATCACTTCTTAGAGAGAAGTAGCTACATATATATAATTTGAAATTGTTCTATGAGGAAGATTTGTCTCCTCTCCGTTTATTTACTCAATCACTTATGTCAATATGGATTCATGCATATTATTTTACACTTTGGATTAAAATCCAATATTATATACTTATTTTGTTGCTCACATGGTTCTTTCTTTGTCTGTCGGAGTTTTTCAGGTTGGCTCCAGTATCGCACTTTTCTCCCACCCCGTTTTCTTAAAAAATATGTTTATAATGTGTTCTGTACATTTAACAGTCTGTTTTCTTAATAACTTTTCCTTTTTGTGTCTAAGTTTTAAACCGTGTATCAGTTAGTTAGGCTAGGCTATATTGTGATGGCAGCCCCAAAGTCTTAGTGGCATGTGACAAGCAAAGATTGTTTTTGCTCATGACACATGTCCAACACTGGTTAGGTAAGAACTATTACTCCTGCAAACCAGGCTGGTGGAGCATGGCTACTTCATCTGTAGCTTTTCATTGAGCGTAATGTAAATGCAGTCATATTTATTTTATAATACATACATGTAGATATCTGTAATGTGTGATACATACACACACAGAAATGTGCACAGCTCTGTAAACAGCTTGTGAACGTCCTGGGTAAGTAAGTAGCAGATGGATGGAGAAACAGGACATCACCATAGGCCTGGCACGGTGGCTCACACCTGTCATCTCAGCACTTTCAGGGGCCGAGGCAGGAGGATTGCTTGAGCCCAGGAGTTCAAGACCAGTCTGGGCAATACAGGGAGACAAAAATTAACCAGGTGTGGTGGCACGCATGCCTGTAGTCCCTACTACTCAGGAGGCTGAGGTGGGAGGATCCCTTGAGCCCAGGAGTTCAAGACCAGCCTGGGCAACATGGTGAAACCCCACCTCTACAAAAAATACAAAATTAGCCAGGTGTGATGGTACATGTTTGTGGTTCCAGCTACTTGGGAGGTTGAGGTGGGAGCATTGCTTGAGCCTGGGAGGCAGAGGTTGCAGTGAACTGTGATTGCATCACTGCCCTCCAGTCCAGGTGACAGAGGTAGGCCCTGTCTCAGAAACAAAAGTATCATCACACCTCAGGAACCACCCTCTGTGCCATTTCCTGGTGACCACCCCCTTCAAGGATAAATACTACCCTGATTTGTATTGCCATAGATTTGTCTGGTTTTGAAATCTATATGAATGGAATCATACTGTATTTACTCTTTTTTTCTTCCAGCTTTTCACAAATGTTTGTGAGCATTGTTTGTGATGTGTGTGGCTGTAGCTCAGGCACGCCAATTGCCATGTAATATTCCGCTATAAGGAAGCACCCAGCATTCGATTCTATTGTTTCTAGTCATTTGGTTGTTTTCAGTGTTTGCCTATTATAAATAATGATTCTAGGAGCTTTTAAAAAATACCTTTCTTGGTGAACGTGTGTATGAATTTCTGTTGTATGTAAATCTAGAACTGGAATTACTGAGTCGGAAGATGTGCTCTATTTATTTGTTGTATGTAAATACTGTCAGCTTTCTACAACGGTTGTGCTGCTGCTGTAATCTTAAATTCTGCAGGATAGAGGGAGCGTTCTGTGGGGTTGTGCGCCATGGATTAGTGGTCTGGCCTGGGAGTAGCTTTCTCACTTCTGTTCACTTAATCATGAAGCAGTCAGCGCGAGCAGTCCCACTGTGGTCTGGGATGTGGAGAGCCAGAACTATTATGTTCAACTTTTTAATCCAGAAATAATTACTTTTTTTGTAAATGGTGTGATAGAGGGAGACATTTTTAGGCAAATAGATTTTTGTTTGACTGCGTTCCATAGATTTAAATAAGAATTCTTACTGACATTACTCTTAAAGTAATTTGTGTTGAATTTTCTTTGAATGCTCCATTATTGCAAGGTTATTTAGAAATGGGTTTTAAATGTTTCCATATTGATAGATTGATAGATTTTTGATGATCTTCTCATCTAAACTTTTTTTTTTTTTTTTTGGAGATGGAGTCTCGCTCTGTCACCCAGGCTGGAGTGCAGTGGTGCGATCTTTGCTCACCGCAACTTAACACCTCCCAGGTTCAAGCAATTCTCCTGCCTCAGCCTCCTGAGAAACTGGGATTACAGGTACACGCCACCACACCAGCCAATTTTGTATTTTTAGTAGAGACTGGGTTTTACCATGTTGGCCAGGCTGGTCTCGAACTCCTGACCTCTAGTGATCCACCCACCTCAGCCTCCCAAAGTGTTGGGATTACAAGCGTGAGCCACCGTGCCCTGCCAAAACATTTCTGTTATTGTATTGTAGTCATTGAACATGGCCCTTGTGTATGGTTTCTGCTTTCTAGAATTTGTTGAGATTTCCTCGTGACCTAACACATGACAACTGAATACCCTGTTTGAAAAGTTTATGTGTTCTATGTTGAAAACAGTTCTATCTACTGGGTCATGCCACTAATTCCTTATTTCATTTTTTTGAAGTGTGTTTAGTCTTCTATGATTATGGATGTACTAATTACTCCTATTTTCACTTGTTTTTGCTTGATAGATTTAAAATCTGTCATTATGTGTGATGGTTATAATCTTTTGGTAAATTATATCTTTCTTTTCTTTTCTTTTTTTTTTTTTTTTTTGAGATGGAGTTGCCCTGTTTGGAGTGCAGTGGCTTGATCTTAGCTCACTTCAGTCTCTGCCTCCCGGGTTCAAGCAATTCTCCTGCCTCAGCTTCCTGAGTATCTGGGATTACAGGTACTCCTCGCCACCATGCCCAGCTAATTTTTGTATTTTTAGTAGAGAAGGGGTTTCGTGATGTTGGCCAGGCTGGTCTCGAACTCCTGACCACAAGTGATCCACCTACCTCAGCTTCCCAAAGTGCTGGGATTACAGGCATGAGCCACCACGCCCGGTGATTATATATCTTTAAACATTAAACACCTTTGTCTTTTAATTGCTTTTTATTGTGAATTCCTTTTTTTTTTTTGAGACGGAGTTTTTGCTCTATTGCACAGGCTGGAGTGCAGTGGCGATATCTCGGCTGTCTGCAACCTCCACCTCCTGGGTTCAAGCAATTCTTCTGCCTCTACCACCCAGGTAGCTGGGATTACAGGTGCCCGCCACCATGCCCAGCTAATTTTTGTGTTTTTAGTATTTAGATGAGGGCTCACCATGTTGGCCAGGCTGGTCTCAAACTCCTGACCTCAGGTGATCCACTCGCCTCGGCCTCCCGAAGTGCTGGGATTACAGGCATGAGCCACTGAGCCTGGCCTCTGAAATCTGTTTTATCTGATGTTAACATTGCTGCTTTCTTTTTTCCTAGCAACTGTATAGCATACCTTTGTCTATCCTTTCATTTCAATTTTTTCTGTAAGGCTTTGTTTTTATTGCCTTTATTAAACATATAGCTTGAGAACTTTTTGGGGTTTTTTGGTTTGTTTTTGGTAGAGATGGTATCTCACTTTCTTGTCCAGGTTGGTCTTGAACTCTAGATTCAGGGGATCCTCTTGTCTCGGTCTCCCAAAATGCTGGGATTATGTGAGCCCAGCTTAGCTTGAATTTTTTAAACTCATTTTGAAAATCTTGTCTTTTAACAGGTGAATTTTGTTTTGCATTGTAAAATGATAGCTTGTATGTTTGGACTTATTCCCACCATCTTATTCTGTTTTGTTTGCCATAATATTTCTTCTTGCTCTTGGGTGCCTTGCTAACATTTTCTCAGTTTCATTTTCTGTCTTGGTGTAGTGATTTGGAAAGTATGAAAACTTATATAGTTCTTCTAGTGCCTCCCTTAAAAAAAAAACTTATAAAGTATTTCAGAGACGCAAATGAGTATGGAGACTAACATAATGTTGGGGGAGATATCTAGGGCTTCTGTAGATAAGATTACTTTTTTCTACCTTAGTTCCAGACCAGCTGATTGAGAAACACAGGAGTTAAACAAAGATTAAAATTACCAGGCTTGGTTTATCTGTGTGGGCATTTAGATCCGAAGGCAACTGGAATTACTTGCGCAAGCAGTCACTGGCACGTCAGACATCCACAAGGACAAATTCCAGACAGTGCGTCTGCAAACGGGGTAGAGCCTTCGACACCCCGGATCCATGGGTGACTGTGTAGAATAGTGCCTCCTCCACCCTCTTATCTGCGGGGAACATGTAGCACCGGCAAGAAGTAAACATCCGTTATAAATCACATCACTAAGGTTTCAGGGTTATTTGTTGTCACAGCTTATTCTGACGAATAAACTCAATTCATCAGAGGGTATAGAGTGAACCAGAACTGTACTAATTGTAGGTTCGGTCGGTCTGAAAAAGGAGCAGGAAGGATAGTTAGGCTTCTTCATCCCGTGCATTTCTTGTTTCACTCTCTGCTCACGGTATTGACTGGGGTGTTAGCTTTTTCCTCTTTGATGTATGGTGCTTTGTAAATTCTAAATACTAACACTTTATTAGTTTTATACATTGTATGTTCTTCTCCTAGTCTGTGAGTTATGTTTTTAAATTTTGTTTCTGGGCTCCTGTGTTGAACAGAAATATTAAATCTTTGTGTGTGTGTGTGTGTGTGTGTGTGTGTGTGTGTGAGAGACAGAGTTTCGCTCTTGTTGCCCAGGCTGGAGTGCAGTGGTGCCGGCTCCCAGCTAATTTTTGTATTGAAACACTAAATCTTTATGTAATCAAGTTTCTCAATCTTTTACTTTACAGTTTGGGTCTTTTTTGTTTTGAGTAAAAAAGAAATCCATCCCTGTTTCACTAAGCTGAGTTATTTTCCCATATATTCTTATACAACTTTTATATCTAGGTTTTTAATATCTAGTTTTTTAGTCCACTTGAGGTATTTTTTTTGCCTTTGGTGGGTAGTGGTGTATGGTATGAGATAGGGATCAAATTTCTTCCCTCCCCCACCCCCAACAATACGGACACCAGTTGTCTCACATGTACTGAGTATTCTTCATCCATCGATGTGTAATGCCCCTAATGTCACATGTGATGTTTCCATGTATATGTGGCTCTCATCTTTGCCTGTTATATCTGTGCCAGTAGTACACTGTGCCAATACTGCCTAAATTCTTGTAAGTTTTAATATATGGTAGAGCAAGAGCCCCTTCCTTGTTTTTTTGTTTTTTTGTTTTTTTGTTTTGAGATGGAGTCTCACTCTGTCGCCCAGCCTGGAGTGCAGCGGCACAATCTCGGCTCACTGCAAGCTCCGGCTCCCAGGTTCACGCCATTCTCCTGCCTCAGCCTCCCAAGTAGCTGCGACTACAAGTGCCCACCACCACGCCCAGCTAAGTTTTTATATTTTTAGTAGAGACCGAATTTCACTTTGTTAGCCAGGATGGTCTTGATCTCCTGACCTCGTGATCCGCCCACCTCGGCCTCCCAAAGTGCTGCGATTACAGGCGTGAGCCACTGCGCCCAGCCTTCTTGTTCTTTTTCAAAATGTTTTTGGTTCTTCTTGGCCCTGTGATCTTCTGGATTAATTTATATGTATTAACATGCCATATTTCATGTGATTTATTACATGTAACATGTAAATTTATTACATTTAATTCATGCAATTTACATGTATTAGTACATCAGGTTTCATGTAGTTTATTACGTGTAATGTAAATTTATTACATTTAATTCCTTTATTAGCATGTCATTTACATGTATTAGCATGTCAGGTTTCATGAAAAGACCTGTTGAGATTTTGATCAGAATTGCATTTCTTTTGAGGGAAATTACCATCTTTATGATATTGAGTCTTCCTGTTGATAAACCTACTTTATTTCTCCATTTATCCATAAGGGATATGCACATCTTTTTTTCTCTATTACATTTCATAATTGCTTATTACAAGTAGATAGAAAAGCTATTGGTTTTTGTGTATTAATCTTCTGTATCCAGAAACATTGCAAAACTTTTATTATTTTATTTATTTGAGTAGTTTATCTGCCGATTCTCATCTGTTTTGTTCGGTTTTTTTTTTTTTTGAGACAGAGTCTTACTCTGTCACCCATGCTGGAGTGCAGTGGCACGATCTGGGCTCATGGCAGCCTCTGCTTGCCAGGTTCAAGCGATTCTCCTGCCTCAGCCTCCCAAGTAGCTGGGATTACAGGTGCGGGCCACCCACACCTAGCTAATTTTTTGTATTTTTAGTACAGACAGGGTTTCACCATTTTAGTAGGGCTGGTCTCGAACTCCTGACTTCAGGTGATCCACCGCCTCGGCCTCCCAAAGTGCTGAGATTACAGGCGTGAACCACTGCACCCAGCTTCTTGTCTGTATTTTTTAGATAGACAATCGCCTGCAAATAAGGACAGTTTTGATTCTTCCTTTCCAGTTTTCTCTGTTTTCCTTTTTGTATCTTGATGTCAGCTAGCACTTCCAGTTATTACATTGTTAAATAGAGGTAATGATAGTGGGAATTTTTTCTTGCTTTTTATTTTATAGGGATGCTTCTAAAGTTAAGGTATGAAGTGTGATATTTGCTGTTGCAACAATCTTTATCAGCTTAAGGAAGTTCTCTTTTAGCTCCATTGTTCAAAGACTTAATTGGAAATTAGTGTTGATTTTAATGACTTCCTTTTCTGTATTTAATGAGATAATCATGTGACTTTTTCTGTAATCTGTTCATGTTGATAGGCTTTTTTTTCTTTCTATGTTGAATAAGATTAATTTTCTTTTCATATGCTGTTGACCGTTTGTATTTCTTTTCTGAATTGAGTGTTCATAGCCTTTCCAGATTTTTTTCTCTTGGGTTGTGTTAGGGAAAAACTTGAACTGTTTTTCTGCTGTCACACCAACACAGCAATTATCAGCACAAAAGACCTCTATAATATGTGTGGATTTCTGTGGCTGACACCAGTTGGGTGTCCTCCCGTTCAGTTTTGACACCATCTACCTGGAGATAGCATCAGATCTCACAGGTTGAGGGTTCAGTCCCCAAAACTACCCCCTTCTTCCCACAAGTCACAAGTCTGGGCCTCAGCAACTTCTGACTGACTGGCTTCAAGTTGGGGTTCCCGGGATCCCCTCTTTGGGTTCAATTAATTTGCTGGAGGAATCAGGGAAACTCGCTTACTAGTTTATTATGAAGGCTATTTTAAAGGATACAGATAAACAACCACAGGAAGAGACGCACCAGGTGAGGTCTGGAAGGGTCCCAAGTGCAGGAGCTTCTGACCCCGTGGAGTTGGGGTACACCACCATCCGGGCATGTGGATGAGTTCTCACTCACCTTCCTGTCAGCCTCCATGGCTCAGCTCTCCAGAAGTCCTGTGAACCCTGTCCTTTGGGCCTTTAGTGGAGATTTCGTTGCTTGTCCATGATTGAAGGATGGGCAACTGTGCTGAAATTTGATTGGACAAAAAGGGTATAATCTACACCCAGCAAGGCCTGTCTGTTCAGATTCTTCCAGCCTCTCAGGGCAGCATGTCTTCCTCCAGGGTATGGGACGGGATGCTTTATGGAATGAGGGTCTTACAGCTCAGAATCATATTAGAGCCCTGCCTTGGGCCGGGGAAAGGAGAGCAGGAAACGGTCAGAGAGATTCTGTTTCCCAAGGCCGGCTTTCTGAGGTCCACAGCACCCAGCATATAACAAGATATTGTAACAAAAGTTATGGGAGTTGGGAGCTAGGAACTGTGGATCAAAACCAATAGGTATATAATTATAATATCACAGATGGTGATATTGCTTTGGAGAGACATTTTATCTATTGTGATAATTAACTTTTATTATAAGTGTTTTCCCCCAAGTCTCTCCTAGTTTTTCCCTTTGTGACTTGTTTTGTGTCACACTTTAAAATTCTGCGTGTTAAATTATAAAATTATTCATTGTTATGAATTACATTACTTCCAAATTAGCCAGGACAAATAAGAGGAGAAAGATGAGGATTAAAATTCATTTATCTGGAATATTTTGTATGAGTTCGTGAATAAAACTTGGGAACCAGAAGAAAAAAAAATAAAATAATTCATTATAGCCTGGGCGCGGTGGCTCACACCTGTAATCCCAGCACTTTGGGAGGCCGAGGTGGGCGGATCACGAGGTCAGGAGATTGAGATCATCCTGGCCAACATGATGAAACCCAATCTGTACTAAAAACACAAAATTAGCCGGGCGCGATGGCAGGCGCCTGTAGTCGGGAGGCTGAGGCAGGAGAATCGCTTGAACCCAGGAAGCGGAGGTTGCAGTGAGCCGAGATCGCGCCACTGCACTCCAGCCTGGCAACAGAGGGAGACTCCGTCCCCCCCAGAAAAAAAATCCATTATAATTTTATAGTTATCTGATAGCTTTTTCAAAATTATTTCATCTGTGGTGTGTTTTATAAATATGTGATATTAGCATCTCATTTTCTTTTTATACATGTAAACACCTGCCCCATATTGGATAAGGCCTTCTTTGTTACTGAATTGAAATAATCAGTTTTCTTATAAGTGTTCATATATGTCTGGGTCCAGATTGTACATTGCTGTGCTAAAATCTTATTGTTTTAGTTACTGTTGACTTATATTTGGGCAAGTCTTTGAGGCTGGGACTTAATCTTATGCTTCAGATCCAGTAGCCTGTGTTCAAATCCCAATTCTGCCACTTCCCAGCAAGCTTTGTGACCTTGTGCAGGTTAGTCACTCCACCTCCTTAGGGCTAGTTGACCCTGGTAGTACTAACCTCACAGGGTATAATGAGCTGAATACAATACGTGGCTCTGAACTCTCCATCATCTGAACTCTCCATCATCTGAACTCTCCATCATCATTGGTTATCATTGTCATTTGAGTGGGTAATGCCGTTGCTGCTGCTTTGTTAATCAGTACTTTCATGAACCTTTCTTCCTCTGCTCCCCATGTTCTTTCCTTCCCTCAAAAAACAAGCGGCTAATACAGATGACAGCCTAATGTCTGTGGTCCTGTCTCTGAGGGGCAGTCTGTGTTCCGGTGGAGCTTGTTCTCTCCTGCTCCCTAGCGTGTAAAATCTCCTTTCTGCCTGTCTGTGGTGAACTCAGCAGAGGTTGACTTCCCCCAGCTGTAGGGAAGCTGTCCATTTCTCCATTGGCTCTGCCAGGACCTGTGAAGGCCGTCCACCCAGGTCAAGGGGGAAATACAAAGTGGAGAAAGTCCACTGTGTCTCTGGGTCCACATAGGGCTCTTTAAATCTTTCCTATTAACAAGCACATACTTTATTATAATTCCCACCAACTCCTACATATTTCTCTGTTTTATGGTTAATTATCCCCAAATACCTATAGCTGTTATCCAGGAAAATGTTTTTCATTTCACATTTAACAGATATTTGCTAAAGGGAAAGGCAGTCATCCTGGAGGCCCAAAAGTCAAATCCGACCTACAGACAAATTAGGCCCAAGGATGGATTTTAAATACTTTTACTAACATTTTTAAATCATGAGATTTTGTTTCCTTCTCCCATATCATATTAGTCAAAGAAGCAGGAATGATGATGTGGTGCGACAGGGATGTATAGGCAAAAAGATGACTGCTGCTTTCTGTTTCTGACAACAGAAACATCAATGGGGGGATACATGGATTTTTAACAGGATTATAAAGTTAATCGTCAAGCTTTAAGCAAAACTTTGTAAAGAGCCCTGTTTTGGCCGGGCACAGTGACTCATGCCTATAATCCCAGCACTTTGGGAGGCCGAAGCGGGTGGATCACTTGAGGTCGGGATTTTGACACCTCTACTAAAAATTAGTTGGGAGTGGTGGCATGCGAGTGTAATCCCAGCTACTTGGGAGACTGAGGCAGGAGAATCGCTTGAGCCTGGGAGGTGGAGGTTGCAGTGAGCCAAGATTGCACTGCTGCACTCCAGCCTGGGCGACAGAGCGAGACTCCGTCAAAAAAAAAAAAGAGCCCTGTTTCTGGTTCCAGGTCCTAATAAATGACCCTCAACCCAGCACCATAGTTTCTGTAGTACTTTGTTGGTGTGTTACTCTAACGATAAAATATTGGCATTATATGGAGATAATTGCACATCAGAAATCAATGATTTTCCCCCGCCTGTAATACATAAAATACTCCTTAGGGAATTGAACTTAAGGTTTGGGCTGGGAGGGAAAATTTCTTTCCATTTCCATCTAGCTACTTTTCTAGTTTAAATTGGGTTTTTTGAAAGAAACTGGAATTTCAAGAGATAGGTAGAAACCAAAACATGTTACTAACCAGTTCCCTTGTTTAAATGCGCGCAAAGGATATTTTCCAGGTTGCCTCGTACTGTGCTCATTAGATGCTTCCTATCTTGATCAAGAGTCAGCTTTGGAAAAACACTGTTAGCCTGCAAGTTGACTTTTTAAAAGCGGTGTAATTTTGAATAGGTAATACATGCTACAGTGCAAAAGCTGTAAAAAGGCATAAATCTCTCTTAACATTCCCTATTTCTAGACACTGACTTACCAAGGCATTGATACGTTTCTTGTGGCTGCTTCCAGAGATTTGCTACCCATGATTTCATCTATAATCGTATACATGTGTATGTAGGATTTAAACTCATACATAGAGGTGGTAGTACTTAACAGTCCATCTTGGCTATCTTTAGTTTTCAGTTTTCTTTTCTTTTCTTTTTTTTTTTTTTTTTTTTCTTTTGAGACGGAATTTCGTTCTTGTTGTCCAGGCTGGAGTGCAAAAGCGTGATCTTGGCTCACTGCAACCTCCACCTCCCGAGTTCAAGCGGTTCGCCTGTCTCAGCCTCCCAAGTAGCTGGGATGACAGGCGTGCACCACCACGACTGGCTAATTTTTTGTATTTTTAGTAGAGGCGGGGTTTCACCATGTTGACCAGGCTAGGCTCGAATGCCTAACCTCAGATGATCCATCCGCCTTGGCCTCCCAAAATGCTGTGATTACGGGCGTGAGCCGCCACATCTGGCTAGTTTTCAGTTTTCAGTCTTAAACATTTCTGCCGAACTTCCCATTTGTTGGTTCCATGGAGGTGGCTCAGTTTGTATTCCTACCCACAGGCGATGTATGTGAGTGCCCTCGACCTCCCGACACACCGCAGCACCTTACCCAACTCTCTTTTTTTTGCCAGTCTGAGGAAAAAATAGTACCTCATAGTGGAACTTTGCGTTTCTTTTGTGATAACATAAAACTGAAGTTAGGTATCTTCTCGAGATGAATTTAAAATATTTTTCCAGTTTATCTCTTGATTTCG
Source organism: Chlorocebus sabaeus (assembly GCF_047675955.1). NCBI lineage: Eukaryota > Metazoa > Chordata > Mammalia > Primates > Cercopithecidae > Chlorocebus > Chlorocebus sabaeus. The sequence goes on along the minus strand of NC_132915.1, from coordinate 2,049,789 downwards.
TTTATGTGTCTTTTGCTGTGAAAACTGCTTAAAAATGTGTTTATGGCTTTTAGATTTTGTATCATTTAGCAAGGTCTTCCCCAGTTGGACAGTATAAAAAAGAATTCGTGGTTTTTAAAATATATTTTAAGAAGTCTTTGATCCATCTGGAATTGTAGAATAAGATTAGGAGGTATGCAGGTTTACTTTTGAGGCAAAAGTATGTATAAAGTAACACTTTTCTATAGAAAACTTGGGAAAACACAGGAGGGAATGAAAATGAACCCCAGTCCCAGCACCTTGGTATCTGTAACAACTGGGATCATGCTTATGCTGGATTTCAATTTTTTTCACTTGAGATTAAAATACAAACACAGGTTTAGAATATATTTTATTTAATGTTTAATTTTTGTGGGTACAAGTAGGTGTATATATTTATGGGGTGCATGAGATGTTTTGATACAGGCAGGCAATGCACAATAATCGCATCATGGAGAATGGGGTATCCATCCCCTCAAGCATTTATCTTTTGTGTTACAGACACTCCAATTGTACTCTTAGTTATTTTAAAATGTACAATTAAGCTATTGTGGACTATAGTCACCCACACCCTGTTGTGCTGTGAAATGCTAGGTCTTACTCATTTGTACTGTTGTTTTTTTGTGCCCATTACCCCCACACTACCTTTCCCAGCCTCCGATAACCATCCTTCTACTCTCTATCTCTACAATCATTTTAAATGGTTGTTTAAAACGGGTGTCAACATTTCTGTTTTTTAACCATCCCAAACCGTCCCTTTAAAGGAACGCATGACCAGAGGGTTGCCTTTAAATCTTGCACAATTAAAAGAAGAGCGTTTTCTCTGAGGCAGCTGATCTCAGGAAATCTTGCACGATTTTGAAGATGCCGGTTTTCCATCAGACCCGGCCTGCTGGGTCACTTGGCGGGTCTTGGCGGAGCGAGGGTGCGCTGGGCCCTGCTCCGGGAGGGCGCACTGCAGGGGCCCGGGCCTGGCTCGGCTGCAGCACCTCCTGGCGGCAGGACTGCGGCGTGGGAGGAGCCAGGAGGCCCCGCCCCGGCCGGCGTCACCCTCGGGTCTGTCCCTGGTCTGGGACCGAGCCCTTTTGAACGAAGTCCTTTAATCGCTAAGGAGCTTTGCCAGACGCTTCCCCCGCAGGCCCGCTGGCGTCTGACCCACGTCCCCTCTGCGGGGTGTTTGGGACTCGAGCCCTGGCAGGCACAGGCCGCCCTGCGTTCCCCGCTGGGGAGGGAAGGCGGGCGGCGAAGCGGCGGGGCGGGGGACGGGGGAAGAAAGTAGGAGGTGGGGCGGGGTGCTGTCCCTCCCCGCGCCCTCGTCGCCCACCGGGCTGTTTCCAGGAGTTGGGGACTTCCGGGGTTGCGCTGTCGTGTCCGGCCCAACGGCCGCCGAGGGGTGTCGCTGCGCCCGCTGCCCGGCGCGGCCCTTTAAACTTTGTTTTTTAAACTTCGGGGGTGTGGTCGCGGCGCCTCCCCTCTCGGCGGCTGGCCGTCCTTGCCTCTGCCCCGCCTTCCAGATGCTTTGGAGTCATGAGCCGGGAGGGCGCGGGGGCCGCTCTGGTGGCCGAGGTGATCAAAGGTGAGCCGGGAGGGCGGGGGCTTCCCGGGGACGCCGGCACCCGCGCTGGGACGGGGCGGGCGGCGCTGGCCGGGAGGTGCCCCTAGTCTGGGCCCCGGCCGCCTCTGTCTCCTGCGCGTGGGTGGCCTCGGCACTTGTCCTCAGGCTCTGGGCTTCAGCGCTCATGGGCGGCTGTGACCCTTGCGTGCCTGCATCTGAGCCTAGTAGGTGAGCTGCACCTCCCCACCCGCGGGAGCGAGATCCTTGGGCTCTGTCACAGGGATCAAAGGTCCTTGTGGTTGGAAAGGATTAAGCCCTGTCACCCGTTTGAGTGTTTGTGGTTGCAAGAAATTTTAGCTGAGGAGTTTACAAGGAAATAAACGTAGCAGTTGCATGAGTTGAATTGCAGATCAAAAAAAAAAAAAAAGTTTACCATTTGGGGAAAGGGTGCCAGCTGGCTCTGCTGAAAGTATATATGTTTTAAAGGCTGTACTTGATTTTGCCACGTTGTGAGTGTATTTTCTTAGCACCACTAGTATTACTATTAGATGTTGTGGATGACTTTATTTCACCCGAGGATTTTTAGGCAAGGAATAAGGGTGGAGCCTCCTGAGCCTTACTACTTATTACCATTCTTGCTAACCTCACAGCAGCCTAACTGCTTTTATGCAACACAAGTTCATCTCAGACCCATCATGCAGAAACCTCTCATTGCTTCTGTTTTAATGGTAATTTGTCTAATTGTAAAAATACCGAAGTAGTGATTCCAAGTTAGAAAGAAGTGATCCCTGAGAACAGTTGGGGAAACATATGGTTTGTTCTATAGCTGTAAGTGATAATTTTGAAGCAATTTTGAAAGCATTCTTTCTCTTTAAGAAAAAAAAAATAGTTTCTTACTGAAATGACTTTTTAGGATGTCTTGAAAAACGTAGTGAAATTCATCTAGAAACTTACAAGGATGATGCTAGCCATCACATGCATGCTGCAATTTGCTGAAATGTCTTAATCCAGGGGAGCTAAACTTTTACAAAAATAGGTTTGTTTAGAAATCACGTCACTACATGAAAAATCACCACTTTTGAAACTTACGGTTAAAGGCAGTTTCTCTTTTAAAAATGTGCTCATTGATTATTACCCACCCAAACAGCCAGAATATTTTGTAATTACCCATTACCACTCCTACCATCTGAAACGTGCATGAAAAAAAATGAAAAATTGACTTCATCTGAAAAGAGTTGTGTCATGATATATGAAACGTTTTTTGTAACCTGCAGGAAGGAACATTGCAATTTTTCCATTTCAGATCGCCTTTGTTTTGCCATTCTCTACAGCAGACCAAAGAGTGCATCAAATGTACATTATTTCAGCATAGATAATGAACTTGAATATGAGAAGTAAGTATTGCTCTTTCAAAGATTGTAACTTTTTTTTTTTGAAGAATCTAAAGGTATGGTTATAAATGGGACAGCCTGGGAAAATTATAAATCTGTTGGTTGCTAATTACAGGATGCTTGTTTTTCACCTGTAGTAATAACATAAACCTTTAGAGGAAAAAAAAAAACCTCCCTAAATTTAAACTTTTAGATTTGCTAATCTAATATTTACACTACAATGAGATATAAATGTGTACTAAGTAAGATATTGTGGTTTTGCCCTTGGAAATATGTGTGGAAAAACAGCTTTTTAAATTTAGAAGGTATGTTCATGTTCATTGAGGTTACCTATAGGCATTGTAGCACTTGTGGTATTTTTAAATAGGCATTATTTACCAGAATAGTCTTCCACTAGTAAAACAATACCTTTAAGTTGTATTGGCCCATAACTATTTGGTATATGTTTGCTCATCTTAATTTGATCTTATAGACCCAAAAAAGGTATTTATATTCAGAGCATCTAGAATGTACATCACATTTTTATTTTTCATTTTTAAAGCTTCTACGCAGATTTTGGACCACTCAATCTGGCAATGGTTTACAGATATTGTTGCAAGATAAATAAGAAATTAAAGGTAAAGTCTTTATTTAAGATTTGACTTAAGTAATCATTGTTAGCTTGATATGGGGGACGAAAGTTAGGAAAACATCTCTTTTTAAAAAGGAAATGCTATGTTTTTCACTGCAGTGATGTTTGGGACATGCACATGTGATTTTTTGTTTTGTAAAATCATAGTGTATATATTTGTTTTCTAGAATTTTGAATGGACAGTTTAAGTTTGAGTCATTTGGTTCTAGTTTGAGTTAGTGATGCCCAAATACTTGAAAAGCCAAAGTGGGAATCAGTTAATTAAGTGAACCTCGTATTGTCTGACCTAATAGAACTGAAACCTAACAAGAGAAACTCTTCCCTTGCTCTGGCCATTGTTCTTTCTGCCTTCATTTTGATGGGGAGTGATAGCAAACTAACAAGAAAGATGAACTCATCTTACTTTCTCTCCTATTTTGAAACTCCCATGGTATTGTACTACATAATCCTTCATACATACAATTAAGGGGCATGAGAATCTAGGGCAAACAGTACATCATTAAGGCTGTATTACTGAGAGTTACAGAATTATATTTGTATTGGTTTGAACTTAGACCGCATTCATGTATGTAAAACACTGAATTGTTGGCCATGCACGGTAGGAAGTTATGTATGTACTGCTTACTAGCAGTTCCAAATCAGTCACTGTAAATTCTCAACTAGAAAATACTGCTTTTTGGGACAGGCACTTAAAAAAAACTTTAGTTGAATACAGACAGGAAATAAAATTTATTTTTAATTAGAATTTTAACATGCTTTAATTAAAAATTTATGGGTAAGGCAGATGTTTTTCCTTGACCATCAAAGCTCTATTCACTACATATTGCTACAAAGCTGGAGACTTTCTTTTTTGCCTTTCTTAAATAGGAGTATAACTATTTATGGCCTTGTGCATTTGAGTTCTCCCTCCTTTTTCCAGTTGCCAGTGGCAGATCTTTTGTTTCATGCAGGGCTAGGAAGCTAAAAATAATTCTCTCTTCCCCCAGCATTTGTTCCTTTGCTTTAATTTTGGAAAAAAAATTTTTTTCCTGTACTCAACCATCTGTGGACTTTTAGTCTTTGGGTCAACCAAAAATGTTTCAGTCCTTTTTTTCTTCTTCCTTTTCTTTTTTTTTTTTTTCTTTCCTGAGACAGAGTTTCGCTCTTGTTGCCCAGGCTGGAGTGCAATGGATCATCTGGGCTCACTGTAACTTCCACCTCCCTGGTTCAAAGGATTCTCCTGCCTCAGCCTCCTGAGTAGCTGGGATTGCAGGCGCGTGCTGCGCCACCATGCCACCATGCCCAGCTAATATTTGTATTTTTAGTAGAGATGGAGTGTCACTATGTTGGTCAGGCTAGTCTCGAACTCCTGACCTCGTGATCCGTCCGCCTCAGCCTCCCCAAGTACTGGGATTACAGGTGTGAGCCACCGCACCTGCCAGAAAAATTTTTAACATATAAATAGAAATATGTACACATCATGGATGTAGAGATCGGTAAACTTTCACAAATGGAATATACATAGGTGATCTTGATCACCAGATCAGGAGCAGTGCACTGGCGGCGCCTCACAGCAGCCCTCCATGCTGTCTTCCAGTTCCTGTCTCTGCACACGCCTCCCCTGGTTATTCACTGCCGTGGCTTATAACACTAGCCAATTCTGTATACCTTTTTATTTTAACTTAAAGGCTTTGGGGGCAGATTTCTTTAAAAACCAAACAGAAGGAAAGGTGGTCTTTTCTACCACTCTTGCTTTGTTCTTTCAGAGGCAGCCCGTGCTTTAAGCATATGTCCATTCATGTCTCCTCTCCTCTTCTCTAACTGTATGTCTATTCTCATCCCAGAATGTGCCTTTTTATGGGAAGGTATATGGTATCTGTGGGTATCAATCTTAATCTTTTCAAAGGTCTTACTAATAATGCAAATGGTTATACATTGTGGGATTTGGAATTAATCTTCATCACAAAATGAAATGGTGGAAGACTTGAAATTAAAAAGAAAATGCTAACAGCTGTTTATTTTTATGCAGTCCATTACAATGTTAAGGAAGAAAATTGTTCATTTTACTGGCTCAGATCAGAGAAAACAAGCAAATGCTGCCTTCCTGGTTGGATGCTACATGGTAAGTGTTTGTTTTCCTAATGTATCCATAAAAACACACACAACAGTGGTTCTTTACATTTGCAGTCGGAATTTTGAAATCAAGATAATGTCTTGATTTCTCTCCAGCAAGAACATGTATTGCTTTTAAAAAATTGACCAACTGGAGGAAACTGTGCTGATGTGGAAGGAGCGGGTAGATGAGAGATCTCCTGTACCTTCCACTTAGTTTTGCTGTGAACCTAAAACTGCTCGGGGAAAAAAGTCTATATTTTTTAAAAAGGTGACCAACTACTTTGGCAAAGGTTTATGTTTTATGGCACTTAAGTTTGGAAAATCGTGCTCCAAAGCATTTCTGTTCACTCGTGATCCATTTAGTGAGCTGTAAAATCATCTTACTGGGGTCAGGACCCCACTATTAATTTTCTAAACATTTTTAAGAAAATTAAAGCACATCACTTGAGTGCTTTATAAAATTTGAATCTAGGCATTTTTCCCCTAATTAAGGTCATCTCCTTTCTCATCAAAACATCTAGCAGGAGGCCACGGGATGTCAGTGTTGTCGGAAGATGGGTTATATACCGCACAGATTACATACACACGCCATCAAGTGCTCCATTTGGATCATTGGAAACGTGCTTGGAATAGCAGTATTTACATAAGAGTTGTGAATTTCATTTATTTGTAACTATGATGGAAACTATTTGTTTTCTGAAGAGTCATATTTTGTTTGGCACCCAGTGGATTCATCTGCAGGGGCCTGAAAGCTGCCATTTTTCCAGAGCCAGCTAAGAGCTCCTCCAGAGTGGTACCCCCTTGTGTTTGGTGGTAAGAAAGCTGGTCGCTCTGTTCAGTGGGGAGTGGCCAGCGGATATTTCTTCCGCCCCCACCCCACCATCAGTGGAATAGTTACTCTCTCCTAGACTTGAAAAAAAGGGTTGCTTTTGGAGCTCTTTAAGTTCTTTCTTCCCCACTTCTAGCTTGCTCCTTATCTCTGGCATGCCTTACCGGACCCTTTTAAAATTATTTTCTGGAGTACAGTTTGCTAATCTGGAATTTACAAAGACTAGTCCAAAAGTTGGTGATACTAGTTGAAATTGTACCTCAAGATTTAATAATTTTCCTTTTTATGTTTAAGGCATATCATTAACAGCAGTGATTAAGGTCTTTGTTTTGTGTTCCTATTTATGCTCACAAAAGTAGTTGAATTAAATGCTTCTGATTGGGAGGTCGAGGCAGGCAGATCACTTGAGGTCAGGGTACGAGATCAGCCTGCCCAACACGGTGAAATCTTGTCTCTACTAAAAATACAAAAATTAGCTGGGTGTGGTGGTGCACGCCTGTAGTCCCAGCTGCTCAGGAGGCTGAGGCAGGAGAATCCCTTGAATCCGGGAGTTGGAAATTGCCCTGAGCTGAGATTGTGCCACTGCACTCCAGCCTGGGTGACAGTGAGTGAGACTTTGTCTCCAAAAAAAAAAAAAAAACAAAAAGTTTCTGAGAAAACTTCAAAATTTATTATCATCCCTGAAAGTATGAAACGTAGGTTATAGATTCTGTCTATTAAAATTTGGTTTCATAAGCTTACCCAGATGTATTGGTGTTTTCCTTTCTCCCAGCCTCTCTTGGTGTTTCTTGTGCTTGCAGCAAAAGCCTGGAAAAAAAAGAAAGTTAGTAGTTGGGCAGGTGTGGTGGTGGCGCCTGTAATCCCAGCGACTCGGGAGGATGAGGCAGGAGAATTGCTTGAACGTGGGCGGCAGAGGTTGCATTGAGCTGAGATCGCACCACTGCGCTCCAGCCTGGGCAACAGAATGAGACCCCATCTCAAAAAAAAAAAGAAAAAGAAAGAAAGAAAGAGAAAGAAAGTCTATGTGTCACCCCAAGAAAGAAAGAGAGTATGGAGAGGTGGGTGTTTTAACTGGGACATTTGATCTTATTACTTGGCCAGTCAGTGGGGAGAGGAGCCTTATAGATTAAAATAAATCATGACAGCTATATAGAAAAAGGGATTCAGCCAGAATTCTTGAGATTCATAAAATATTAAAGGGAACCCTAGAGAAGGGTCCTTGTTGTGACAGAAAAAGTTCCCTCCCTTCTTTGTGTATCTTTGCCTTTACACTGCTCTAGACAAAGTCTGGATGGCTGAAGTTCCATCTAAGTGCTCCTGAGCGGAACTCCAAAGCAGAGGGGCCAGGCCAGGCTACTTCTGGGTCAGTCACTGTCTCTGGTCAGATGAGATGTCCCTGAGATGGTAGCGTCATGAGGAGCCAGGCACAGGGACTGCAGTGTGAAGAACCTCTCTGAAGGTGGCTGTGGGCGTGGTGGGAACTCAGTCAGGGTTGTCTTAAAAACAGAAACAGAACATGTGATAAGTTTATGTTTATAAATAAGAACGCACTCTTTTTAAGTCTTGTTGCTGTTGTTTTTAAACTACTAGTGAACAAACAACAACCCCTTGACGTACTTACTGAAATTTTTTTGGTGTATTTGTTTCCAGTTTTATGTTGGCCCTTGACTTTGTTTATGGTTGTATTTTGGCCCACAGAAGCTTATTTTTCTATAGTTAACATATCTTTAGGTTTAGAAATCCTTCCAGAATTTCACACCTTCAGGTTAGTATTGATTTGATTGGTTAGGGAAGTGCCAGGTAAGCAAATTTGGATCTTCACTCGCATTTATTACTCTACCCAGTGAGGAGCTAGCTTGGCAGGAGGATTATAGCTCTTGGCTGTGACAGAAGACTTTGCAGCCATAGCTGGCTGCTAAAATAGGAATTGGGAACTGTAATGTTGATAGGCAGGGAAGCAGGAGAAAAACTTCCAAGAAAAGGAAATATATTCATAGTAGAAAAGCAGTGTCAAGATAAAATATGGACACCTCAAAAGATAAAACATCAAAGCAAGTGAAGCTTTGATCTGGTTAAAATGTATTAAATCCTCTGGTTAAAGATTTGTAGAGATGAGTGATAGTTCCCTATAGATTGATCCGCATCCTTGATAACGTTTTCTGGAGTTGTCGGGAATTTTGGAGAGTGTTTGACTTGGCATGGTAATGTTAAAACAAAACCAAAAAAATCTGGAGGAGGAATCTTTAGGAAGGAAATATTCCAAATAGACTGACTGTTTATTTTTATCAGTCCTTTTTAAATTCAGGGCTTCTGAAAGGAACCGTGTTTCCGTCATGCTTGTGTATACAGAAAGACCTAATGTGGGATGGGCAGAGAGTGTGAGATAATCCTTTATGGCATGGAAATAAAGTGTTATATTTATTTTTTATCTTAAAAACAGAAGAGGTGAGGTTTCACAGATGTGTAAAACATGAATTGACGTGCCCACAGTCAGTCCTTTTGACAGACGGTCAGGCGTCACGTGTGTGTTACAAGAAGTGAGAAGAGCGAGTTGAGAACTCTTGTCTTTATTGTATTTCGAAGTACTGCTCTTCACGTGGCCCGGTAAATGACTTTCCCATTCAACTATCTGAATGGTAGACTCCTAGGTGACAAATTAGAGTGAAGCTAAAAATCTTCTGCACCACTGTAAGAGCTGAAAAATATGAAAGATGACTTGAGCTTTTGTTTGCTTATTCACAAAAAGGTAAACGTACTATATTGTTTTAAAAATAAGTTTGCTGCCCTGTTTAAGCCAGTGGCTGTGACCTAGCCAGATTGTGGGGTAATGATACTTAACCTGTCATTTCAAAGTAAAGGTGAAATTTTAAGAGGACATTTTTAAGTGCTTTTCAAAACAAATTCATAATAAAAAAGATCCTTTTGGAAAGAAAAGTTGGAAATTTTGTTTTGTTAATTTTGTTGTAAAAATGTCATACACAAAATCCATATTTGTACTCTTGAGAAATGTAGAAAAATCTTTTAAAAAGAAGCTTTTATATTTATAGAAATAGGACATGTGTACGTGTGTGTATATGTACAGATGGGTGTTGTGTATGTATATGTTTTATGTTTACATACAATTTTAAACTTTTTTATTGATACATAATTGTACATATTTATGGGGTACATGTGATAGTTTGATAAATGCATATAATGTGTGACAGCAAAATTAGGGCAGTTGTGGTATCCATCACCTCAAACATTTGTCATTTCTTTGTGTTGAGAGCATTTTAAATCTTCCTGTTTCAAAATACACAGTAAGTTATTGTAAACTATAGTCTCACTGCTGCGCTAACACTAGAACTTGTTTCTTCTAACCGTACATTTGTACCAACGAACCAACCTCTCTTCACTCCCCCTGACCACACAACGCCCTTCCCAGCCTCTGGTAATTCTTATTTTACTCTTGGCCTCCATAAAATCAACTTACTTAGCTCCTCCATGTGAGTGAGAACATAATGGTATTTGTCTTTGAACTTTGGTTACATCTTCCTGCCACAGCAGTTAGGTTTTCTGAAGATACATGGTATTCATCTCTTCTATGGGTTAAGTGTACTTTTGAGGGCTAGCCTGGGAAATTAACCACCATTTCTAACATCTTTCTGTGTGTAAAATAAATGCCAAGCATTTTGTGTATAAAATCAATGACACAAGCAAACTTTTGGCACATAGCTTACAAATTTGCTTTCCTCTAATGTTTAATGGATTACTTTGGTGGAGCTAATTGTAACATGTAGGTTCCCTGTTCAGAATTTATCATTGCATATTATTATTTTTTATGTTTAAGCAGTTTGTATAGCTGTAAGAATGGCTTACCTTGTAAGCATTTGTGTTGAAAATGATGATACTAAATTAAATTTAAGAATATAGTAACTCAGCAATCTGTGAGTAGAATTCTAGATGGCAGTAAATTTGAGATTGCCTCTACAGTTATGATAAGAGCTCAAGGACTTTGTTATTTAATGATGATCTTTTGAATCTGTGGTCCCACTTTTTAAATGATTTTTCTTGGACTCAGAATAGCCAGTGCTGGGTTAAGCTGCCTGCAGGAGGAAGGGATCAGTTGGGAAGTTAAGACAAGGGAGCAGAGAATGAGGATCTAGACGCCTTGGATAAGAATCCAGTTCAACAAACAGCTGCCCAGATGGGACAGCAGAGGCTGGAGGACAGAATGAGGTCATGACACCCTTCCTGGGCGTCTGTGAAAGGCAGGGCAAGTAGCACGAGGCAACTGTCAGAAGTAGCCAAGCCCCAGCTAGTGTAAGGCGAACTCAGCTGAGCAAAGGGATGGCACAGGCCCTCAGTGGGAAGCTGGTGTTGCCTTGGGAACCGGCCCCGTGGGAGGCAGCCGGCTGCCCTGCTCACACTGCATCACAGTTTGACTTCCCTTGCCACAAGGGCTCCTGACGGGCGTTTCCACTGCCTGTGGTGCTCACTGGGTGCTGTTAACTTGGGGAAGAAGTGAGGAGAAACGGCTCTCTGACGGCTTCAGATCCTTGACTACAGATCCGTTAAGCTTTCTGGAAGTTTGGGTCCTGTCCTTGTTCCGGCCCTTGTTTTGGATAGGATGAGTTCCTGTCCGTAATAAAGCCCGAGGAGCAGGCCCTCTTCCAGCAATAATAGGCAGTGTGATCTTGGATAAGCAGTTGATGCCAAGGTCTGGAAAGTTGTAGCCTGCCAGTTTTATGAAACTCACAGAGCATTATAAATAGTTGTGGATTGTTTTACTCTATGGTTAAAAATTAGGAAATTTCATTTTTTAAAAAAATCAAGATTATTTACTTTGTCTTTAAAAAATGTCCCTACCACTCAAATGTGTACTAATACCCAGGGCCAATTCACTGTTTTTATTAGCAGAGTTGGTAGATACGTGTTTGCTACTCTGAACTTCCAGTTTCATTTTGTCGAAGTTGAGCATCATTATGCTAACCTGCTGTATATATATAAGTAAAAGTAATTTCAAAAGTTAAAACTATTGAAATGTAAGTTCATCTGAGGTTTTTTTTTTAACGACAGTTTTTTTCTTAACCAGTTTTGTGCAGGAGCTATGAAAGTGATTTTCTTTTATTTACTTTTTTATTCTCTGTGTTCTTTCCCCTGCTCACCTTTTTTATTGAGCAGTTCAGTGTGTGAGTCTATCTTCAACTTGCATTGATTTGTGAGCATTCTTTGTTAATCTGGAGAGAATGATTTTTTTTTTGTGATCAATCAAATTCTTGGCATAGGAAAGACTGTATCATCTGGCTGACATGAAAATAGTCACAAGAGTCTTGAAGTGCTGGAAACATTGTGACATCTCTCCAGGATTTCCTGCTTACTCAGGCTGCCACATTTGTTGCTGGAATTTCAATATCCTTTGTCGCTCTCAGCTCTGGGATGCACTGACTTGTGTGACGTTTGGGTTGTAAATTGTACCGAGGCTCTCTAAGTATATAAATAAAGCTTCAGAATCCTGCACATACTAGTAGAAATAGGAAGCACGTATCTAATTGGGTTTCCGTGATATGGCCTGTCAGCATTGAAACACTGAAAGGAGAAGTAATGCAGTTGGGATCCTTTTGCTTCAGTTACTTGTTCTTCCATCACTGCTAGTTCAGTACCTCCCAGGTTTTGAAACGTATGTCAGTAATCAAGGGGTCCAGCGTTCTCACAGGGACTTGGGCGTGCAGATGGTGATTTTAGAAAATGGGGGTGGTGGGAAGTCCTGGGAATGGTTGAGGTATTGTTCAGCAAAAAAAGAACTTTGTACCATGACTTTGAAAACCACACCAGTCTCAAGCATTTTCAACCATAGTATTTGTGTGTGTGTGTATGATATTTGCTCGTTCAAAGAGTCTTTATCCTAGAGAAACAAGGTATTACTGATGCTTCCTAAGCTGCGTCTCTGTGCTTACGCCTCATGTATTTGTTTATTCACTTTTAACAAATGGAAATGGCCATTTCCTTACTCACTGAGTGTGCTACTGCACACTATTGCTGCCCAGCGAATTACCGCAAAATGTTGTGACTTAAAACGACAGTACACATTGTCTCAGACCATGTCTGTGAGTTAGGCATCTGGGAGTTGCTTAACTTGGATGGGTCTGGTCCGGTTCTGGGCCGTGTCTGGGCTGCACTCACCTGGAGGGTCACCTCTAAGGGGGCTCAGTCACATACCTGGTAGGTTAGTGCCCGTTGCTGGCAGGAGGCCTCTCTTCCATACCACGTGGACTGCTTGAGTATCCTCCCAAAATAACAGCTTGCTGTACCCAGAGTGAGGATTCTAAGAGAAAGCAAGACAGTAGCTGCCTCTTTTATGATCTAGTCTCCGAAACCACACCCTATTACTACAGTATCCTGTTCGTTACACGGGACACCCCGTTCACTGTGGGAGGGGACCGCACAAGGGTGGACATGCCAGCAGATGAGACGCTCTGGGGTTGTCTGGGAAGCTGGCGATCACAACTGGTCAGCAGCTCTCTTGGTCATCATTTGTTGTTTCCTGTTCTTAACTAGCACTGTGGAATTAGAGTGGGCATTCTATATCTATTGCTTCTCATGAAAATATATCAAAAGAATTTGAGAAACGCCAAGTGTCCAGACTGCCAGAAGCACGGTGATAGATCATAAGTTGCATCCATTTAGAGTTTACTAATCTGAGAATTTGTGTTAACGTAGGAGTCATTTACAGGATTCTTCTTTAGTCACAAATTTAGAATGATTTCATTTGGGAAGGCCTTTTGAATCGGCAAGATGAGTAGGTGTAAAAGTAAAAGTTAATTCCTTCATGCCTGGCCAAAAAAGAAAAGAAGGTAAAAGTTACAGATTGGCAAATATGTCTTTGATAGTTATATAAGTGGAATTGTTCTGCATCTGTCAACTTCCTTCAGTTTATCTAATTATACTTGACATTATTTTTTATGTGCAGGCATTCCCCAACTGGATTTTTAAATTACAATCTTTTAAAGTTCATCATCAGGAATTTAGGGTTTTTTCCCCCACAGGAAAAAATGTTACATTGTTCTTGTGGTTCTTTGAATCAAACTAGTGTTCCAAGGCTAAACCACAGTCCTTAATGTATTAGAGACTATTTTTGTTTTGAAAGTTAGTACCATTGCAGTTTTACTAATTAAAGAACCCAAAGAACAGCAATCGCAAGTAGGAAAAATTATCTTAAACTGGTGCTTAAGGAAAAATTTGTATAGTTTGAGAGAAGGCCTTAGAAATTTAGAGAAATTCCTAAATGGGTCTCTAGATTTCATTTTAATACACAAATGAATCAAACCCTATTCTCATTCTTACTGGCTTCAAGGTGGTTTTTTATTTGGTTTTGTTTTTTGGTTTTAGGATTTTGTTTTTTTGTTTTTGTTTTTGTTTTTTGAGATGGACTCTTGCTCTGTCGCTGAGGCTGGAGTGCAGTGGCACGATCTTGGCTCACGGCAGCCCCTGCCTCCTGGGTTCAAGCGATTCTCCTGCCTCAGCCTCCTGAGTAGCTGGGGTTACAGGCGCCTGCCACTGTGCCCGGTGTGCCCGGGTAATATTCTGTATTTTTAGTAGAGACAGGATTTCACTATGTTAGCCAGGATGGTCTCCATCTCCTGACCTCGTGATCTGCCCACGATGGCCTCCCAAAGTCCTGGGATTACAGGCATGAGCCACTGCACCTGGCCGGTTTTAAGTTTTATTTTGTTTTGTTTTAATCTGCTAGGAAGTCTTAAAATAGAATGGAGAAAATGAAAGACTTTACTGATGTTATCTGGTAAGTGTTAGAATAGGCATAGATGCATTGGAGACTGGAAGGGAATAAGGGAATTTGGAAAAAACAAGCTGGATTTTTAAAATATATTACTTTTCATGACTTACAAGCTGATGCTTAGAAGATCTGTGTGTAGGCCGGGCATGGTGGCTCATATCTATAATCCCAGTACTTTGGGAGGCCAAGGTGGGCGGATCACCTGAGGTCAGGAGTTTGAGACCAGCCTGGCAAACATAGTGAAACCCCATCTCTACTAAAAATACAAAAAACTGGCCAGGCGTGGTGGTGCACGCCTATTGTTCCAGCTACTCGGGAGGCTGAGGCAGGAGAACTGCTTGAACCCGGGAGGCGGAGGTTGCAGTGAGCTGAGATCGTGCCTTTGCACTCCAGCCTAGTCAACAAGAGTGAAACTCCATCTCAAAAAAAAAAAAAAAAAACAAACCAGAATCAGACTAGTCATTGGGAAAATTTTCCGTTTATGAGTCTTGAGTCAGAAAATTGGTGAAATGCCCTTTGAAAGCTGAGTCAGTGCTTATGACTAGTTTTAGGATATGTCTGTTTCTCAGTTTATAAGATCCTTGCTGGATCTTTGAGTTTTGAAAAATTTCTCTTAGTCCAGTGATACTTTCACATTGATATGAACTTTTATTAAATATTTAAAATGTTCCTAACTATTGTAAGTAGATTTGGGTTCAGCTAAGTAAATCAGTGAATCAAATTGGTGTGTAATGAAACCGTGAGACATGAGTCCCAACTTCAGAATGCTTCCCATTTGGTTGTGGAAATAGGTCACGTGTATCATGTTAAATAATGGAGATAAAAAAGTTTGCAATTAACCTTTTTTTTAGTGATTTCTTTTTTTTGTTAGTGAAATTTAAAATCTATTTCCCCAAAGTAATCTTTGGAGTTCAACCTAATTTTGGTGATAATATAAGTGCCAGATTTAATGTTGTGTCTCCTCCCCACCACGACCCCCCCAAACCCCAGCCTTCCATACATTAGTTGAAAGGGCCCTGCAGGAAGATTCTGAAGTCCCAGGCAAATATAATAGGGGGTAGGGAGAGGACTTACTTAGAGAGATGGTGGTGAAAGTCTCAAACTCCACATTTCTAGAATAAACAGGTTATTTGTAAGGAGCAGTCAGAGATACTTAGACCAGTAAAATACTTCTGTAACACTAGAAGTGAGAAGACATGGGAACATTATCTAGAAACTATCGAGAGGAAATGACTGCAGACCAAAAATCCTACGTGTAGTAGTCAAATAATAAAGGTCAAGGGGAAAAAAGGAGTGTTTGGAAATGCAAGGAATACCAAGTATAGACCTCAAATGCTGAAGAATATACTTGAGGTATTCTCCCAGATTAAAGTCAAAGCATAGCATAGTTCTAAGGACAAAAGAAGTCAATGAGCGTCAAAAGCAAGTGCAGTTGGATAATCAACTCGTTCAGTATTGCAAGCCCTTACACTTCCATGGACAGAGTTAATCACGTCTGTGTTCTGCTTTTGTGTCTCTTTCCACTTCCCCCCATTCTAACCCTGCCCCCATCTCCTACACGCTGCTGAGCTGTCATTTCAGTGGACTTGCAGGAAGGAGGGGAGGTAAAAGCATGGGATCGGTCTAACATCTTGATTTGGAAAATCTGTTTTTAAAATACCGTGCGTCTTACCACAAAAGGTTGCTGTGAAGAGTTGTTGGTCAGGACTCATGCTGCAAACAACAGAAACTAGCAATGGAGGATTTAAACAAAAAAGAAACCTGTGGAGAGGATTCTGGGTGATTCTGGGCTCCTGGGGAAGGCTGGAGAACCCGGCTCAGTTGGTTGGAAATTGGGCAAAATTGACTTCGCAGTGACAGCACTGTACCTTCCCTTAGAAATAAATCACCTTTTTCTTCTTTTTTCCAAACATAGGTTATATATTTGGGGAGAACTCCAGAAGAAGCATATAGAATATTAATCTTTGGAGAGACATCCTATATTCCTTTCAGGTAAATATAAGAATGATGTGGTAGATTCAGGTAATCAGATCCTTGCCAGAAATACCTTGATAGTTGTTTCTGAAAAAAGAAGATCTGGTAAATAGCCATTTTAGGGTGAGCACAAATAACACCACACATCTGGGTTTTTCCACAGTAACACTGCTCACCTTTTGTCCTGGGGGCTGTGTTGTGCCTCGTAGGATGTTGAGTGGCGTCCGTGGCTTCTGCCCACTAGATGCTGGTAAAATCCCCACACCCACTCTAATTGCCAAAACTCAGAATGTCTGCAGACATTGCCATATATCCCTGTAAGTGGCCTTGGGGGATGCAGAGCAAAATCTCCCTATGTTGAGAACCACTGCCGTTGATGAAAACTAAGCTTTGGCTGGGCACAGTGGCTCATGCCTGTAATCCCAGCATATTGGGATGCCAAGGTGGAATGATTGCCTGAGCCCAGGAGTTCCAGACCAACCTCGGCCACAAAGACAGGCCCCATCTGAGACGGGTGGATCACGAGGTCAGGAGATCGAGACCATTCTAGCTAACTCGGTGAAACCCCGTCTCTACCAAAAAATACAAAAAACTAGCCAGGCGAGGTGGCGGGTGCCTGTAGTCCCAGCTACTCGGGAGGCTGAGGCAGGAGAATGGCGTAAACCCGGGAGGCGGAGCTTGCAGTGAGCTGAGATCGGGCCACTGCACTCCAGCCTGGGCGACAAAGCAAGACTCCGTCTCAAAAAAAAAAAAAAAAAAAAAAATTAGCCAGGCATGGTTGCGCGTGCCTGTAGTCCCAGCTACTTGGGAGGCTGAGGCTGCAGGATTGTATGAGCCCAGGAGCTTGAGGGTGCAGTGAGTGAGCTATGGTCACACCACAGCACTCAAGCCTGGGCAATAGAGAGATAACTTGTCTCAAGAAAAACAAAAACAAAAACCCAAAACCTAGGCTTCGTGCTCAGGGAGAATCCTGGACTGTGGTACTCAAAACTCCCACTGAGGAGTGTGGTTCCTGGGAAGTGAAGAAATGTTCCCAATAATCAGTAGTTACTTTCTGGGACCAAAATGAACCCCTTTTTTCTGGGGACACAGTCAGTAGAGACAGCCAGTAAGGTTGCTAATGCAGTACCACTTCCAGAAAAACCAGTCAAGTCACTGTGTCCCAGAGGTGGTAGATAGCGATGTCTGCAGGAATGGATGACATCCTCGTCTCAAGCTTAGCATGCGATTGTGTTGAAGATATTTCGAGAAGACTGGTGCTTAAATCAAATTAAGTTCTAAAAATTTTTCTGCTTGTTTATCAAAATACTTGACATAGCTCTATAATGTAAATACTTGTATGGTAGGTACTTAATGGGTAATAAATGTGTGAAATAATTTTACTCATTGAAGACTTTGATATTTTCAAAACTGCTTGTTCTTCCATTCACAAATTAGTTCACTGCTTGTACAATGAACTAATAACTATTGCTTATTAGTTCATTGTTCAAACTAATTAGTTCATTATTTTATCGTATTAGGACTGTTACATATACCACAAATGCCTGATTTTAAATGTATGGCCCTGACTGTAAAAAAGGAAGTTTGTGAATCTGACTTCATTTTAGATGAGCTTTGGCATAGGTACTTGGAATTATTGGCAGAATCTCCTTTTGAGATAACTTTATAGGCCCGCCTGTGGACTTACTCCATGAAATCACAATTTCTCAGGGCAATCCGAAGACTTCAGGAATACACTGCATGAAAGATTGTGAAGATCGGTGATTTAGCAAATTAGAATTGGCTTGAACCCAGTATCATCTCTTTCTTCTAGGTCATGGCTCATCTTAAGTATTCTTTTATTTGAGGTGGGTAGGAAGGGAAGCGGGGAGATAAAGATTATTTTCTAAGCTGGAAAATTCTTCTTCTCAACCTATAACATAACAGCAACCACATTCTTCCTTTAAAAGAAATGCTTGTATTTTTGGTCTTGAGTCACAGGCACCTTGGTCATCTCCTGATGTAGTGACATTTGTTCTGTAGAACTCTTCTTTATAATGATAATCCTTTGCGGTGCCACTCTTACATTTACAGCACAAGGAACATGCTCACACATTTCACACAGTGTGGCACTATTGATGTGAAAAAAGACGTTTTGAGTTAATTTAAATACAGGTGCCAAAAACAGAATAAGCATTGCTTACTGCCTTGCTATGTTTCAAATTACTGAAGTTTGGCACTGAGAAATGAAGTTAGTTCCTTGTGGTCTCAGGAGCAACTAGAAACCATTCAGGTTTGTGAAATTTGAATCTCTTCTATCATAGATACTAGGTATTTATCTAGACAGTTTTTTTTTTTTTTTTTTTTTTTTTGAGATGGAGTCTTGCTCTGTCACCAAGCTGGAGTGCAGTGGTGTGATCTGGGCTCACTGCAACCTCCGTCTCCCAGGTTCAAGTGATTCTCCTGCCTCAGCCTCCCCAGTAGCTGGGACTACAGGTGCCTGCCACCACGCCTGGCTAATTTTTGTATTTTTAGTAGAGAAAAGAGTTTCACCATGTTGGCCAGCACGGTCTTGATTTCTTGACCTCGTGATCCTTAAGTGTGGCCTGTGAACTGGTGCTGGTCTGTGATGAGATAAATACAGAAGTTGAGAGTAAGATTTTAGAAGCATTTATAGGTTACTGAATAGAGCAATTTTATGTCTGTAGAATCAAATAGTAGAAGAAATTTGGACTTGTATTTTTTTTTTTTTTTACTTTCATTTTTCTAGTAATTTATTCACAAAAATAAGATTACTGCGTTACTGGGTATGTAATAGTACAGTACTATTACATTTCATATTTATTTTACAAAAGTGTCAACCTATGATTGACTTAAAGTTTTTAAATTTAGTGCTTCCTCACATAGTGTTGTATAGAACTTAATTAGAAAGTAGTCCAATCAGAATTAATAAAGCCTGATAATATTTTGATAGAAATGACATTATATTCTTTGTATCTTGCCACTTCAAGTACATAGAATAAATGTAACCAGCAAAGTATTGCTAATAAGACATTGTGCAAGAATGGCATTCATTTATAGTAAATAAGTTATTTTATGTTACATAGCAATGTTTTATTTAATTAGATTTAATTCAACTTAGATCGAATTCTCTTTTGTTTTATTTATTTATTTTTTTGAGACAAAATCTTGCTCTGTCGCACAGGCTGGAGTGCAGTGGCACAATGTCGGCTCACTGCAACCTCTGCCTTCCAGGTTCAAGCAATTCTCATGCCTCAGCCTCTAGAGCAGGTGCCACCACGCCCGGCTAATTTTTGTATTTTTGGTAGAGACGGGGTTTCACTATGTTGCCCAGGGTGGTCTCAAACCCCTGGCCTCAAGTGATCCGCCCACCTTGGCCTCCCAAAGTGCTGGGAATACAGGGGTGAGCCTCGGAGTTTTAAAGTGCGTGTGTATACATGATTTCTTACTGAGTTATATTAAATATTTCTCTGTGTCTGGTCTGCATGATTAAATAGTATAAAATATAGTTTAATTTTTTTTAAATGTCATAGGATCATTGTTATGAACTGTGTTTCTGTTCTCTGGTATTATCTCTGCTTCTTAGTTGTTTTTGTGTGGGGGGGCTTGCCTCTGCTTCCTGTTTTCTTGAGAGGTAGTATTGTATATTTGTTAATAGCTTGACTTGACATCAAATGGGAGTTTTGCTATCAGCTCTGCTACTGATATCTCTGTGGTGTTTTACAGATTTGAGCCTTGGTCTCCTAGTCTTTAAACAGAAACAATAATAAAATCTCCCTGAGGGGGCTGTGAGGATGAAGTGACATCCTGCATATAAAACACATAGTATAGGCTGGGCATGGTGGCTCATGCCTATAATTCCAGCACTTTTGATCCCTGAGGTGGGAGGATGGCTTGAGGCCAGGAAGACCAGCCTGGGCAGCATAGCAAGACGTTTCTCTTTGCGGGGAAAAAAAATTAGCTGGGCATGGTAGCATGTTTCTGTAGTCATAGCTACTTGGGAGACTAAGGCAGGAGGATCCCTCAAGCCTAGGAGGCTTCAGTGGGCTTTGATTATGCCACTGCACTCAGCCTGCACAACAGAACAAGACTGTGTCTTTTTTTTTTTTTTTTTTTTGAGACAGACTCTCCCTCTGTCACCCCAGGCTGGAGTGCATTGGTGTGGTCTTGGCTCACTGCAGCCTCCTCCTCCCAGGTTCAAGCAATTCTCCTGCCTCAGCCTCCTGAGTAGCTGGGATTACCGGTACCCGCCACCACGCCTGGCTAATTTTCTGTAGTTTTAGTAGAGACGGGGTTTCACCGTGTTAGCTGGGATGGTCTCCATCTCCTGACCTCGTGAGCCTCCTGCCTCAGTTTCCCAAAGTGCTGGGATTACAGGCGTGAGCTACCACGCCCAGCCATTTACCTACATTTTAAAAAAATCACTGTCTTGGCCGGGTGCAGTGGTTCACACCTGTAATTCCAGCACTTTGGGAGGCTGAGACAGGTGGATCACCTGAGGTCAGGAGTTCGAGACCAGCCTGGCCAATGTGGTGAAACCCTGTCTCTACTAAAAATACAAAAATTAGCAGGGCATGGTGGCGCACACCTGTAATCAAATCCCAGCTACTCGGGAGGCTGAGGCACAAGAATCACTTGAACCTGGGATGTGGAGATTGCAGTGAGCTGAGATCACGTCATTGCACTCCAGCCTGGGTGACAAGAGCGAAACTCCGTCCCAAAAAAAAGATATTATCTGTCTCCTGAAAGATTCCCTCCTACCCCTTTCCAGTCAGTCATCACCCCCAGCTAATCATTGTTCTGACTTCTGTCACTATCAGTTTTGCTTGCTTTTGAACTTCATATAACTGGTATGCATTTTGGGGAGCTGGCAACTGGATTTCACATATGTAATGTCTATGAGATCTACCTGTGTTATGGCAGGTGTCAGTAGTTCATCCTTTTTTTTGCTTTTGTGGCATTCTAGTCTGTGAATATACCACCATTTATTTGCCTGTTGTCGTTTTGATGGATATTTGGGTCATTTGCAGTTTTTGGCTGTGGTGAATATGAGCTGTTATGAAAATTGCCATTCTTTAAAACTAGTATTTGACATTGTTGTGCAGTTTCCAAGCAGTGCCCTTTTATTGATTCTTATGTGTTTTCCAAATTTGTTAAATGATCTTGGTGGCAAGGATCCCTCCCCACTCCCTAAGGCTTATAAACCGAGCCTCAGAGTTGCTGTTCTGTCTATTGGAAGAAGACTGAATGCCCGGTGGGAGGAAGATGTGATGTGGGTGTGTCTAAAATTGGAGGTGCTAATGAAATAAACTTGAGTGAACAAAGATTCTTGTCGTATATTCAGATTCTATGATGTATGAGGCAGGACTTCAGCAGGGCCCAGATGAAAGCTTGTGAAATCATCACAGATTGGATCGGGGCTGTGCCCCACAGTAGGTTCTCAAAAAAAAAAGAAAGAAAGAAAGAAAAGAGAAAGCGTTGAAGAAATTTGTCAAAATGTCACAGGGACTGAATCAACACGCCTTTAACTTGACTGGAAAATAATTATCAGTAGGTTGAGAAGATAATCAGGCTGGGCGCAGTGGCTCAAGCCTGTAATCCCAGCCCTTTGGGAGGCCAAGGTGGGTGAGTCATAAGATCAGGAGATAAAGAACATCCTGGCTAACACGGTGAAACCCCATCTCTACTAAAAATATGAAAGAATTAGCTGGGTGTGGTGGCAGGCACCTGTAATCCCAGTTTCTCGGGAGGCTGAGGTGGGAGAATGGCGTGAACCCAGGAGACGGAGCTTGCAGTGAGCCGAGATCACGCCACTGCACTCACTCCGGAGGGAGACTCTGTCTCAAAAAATAAAAGAAGATAATCGTAGTCCTTCACAGAGGAGACATGGTTAAAATCATTGGCATCCAACTTGAGGGTTTACCCCATTTCCGTTGATAATTTTGATTTGATTTAGGCTAAACTACTTCATTTTCCTGCCTTAGTTTCTCTACCTAAATGGGTTCTTTATTCCATGAACACCCTATTTCTACAAAACCAGGATTTGTGTTGATTTGTAGGTCGGTGGTTCATAAACTTGAACACAATCACAGGTATCTAGAGGACCTGTTAAGACACAAATTACCTGGCCCTGATTCAGTAGCTGTGGGGTGGCCCTGAGAATTTGCATTTCTGATGGGTGGGGTGGACCTGGTACTGCTGGCCTGGGGACCACCGCTGCAAGTCCTTTTGTTTTTTTTTCTTTCTGAATATTGCCAATAAGGTGTTGGGAAAGTCATGGTCTTTTAGGTTAGATAAAGACCTTTTCTAGGATGTTGAAGAGAAAATTTTCAATTCAGAACCTTATAGAACAAAAATGGTGTGTTCTAAGACCTTGTATCGGCTGAATGCAGTGGCTCACACCTGAAATCCCAGCACTTTGGGAGACTGAGACAGGCAGATTGCTTGAGCTCAGGAGTTCGAGACCAGCCTGGGCAACATGGTGAAACCCCAACTTTACCAAAAAACATAAAAATTTAGCCAGGCATGGTGGTGTGCACCTGTGGTCCCAGCTACTCCAGAGGCTGAGGTGGGAGGATTGCTTTAGCCCAGGAGGTCAAGGCTGCAGTGAGCCATGATTGCACCACTGCACTCCAGCCTGGGCAACAGAGCAAGACCCTGTCTCAAAAAAAGAAAACAAAACAAGACCCTGCATTCCATCCTCATGAAGGTTCGCATAGCTCAGTAATTCTAAGCAGCTCAGTCAGTAACATTGAAGACGATTTTAGATCAAAAGGATGCCTTTTCTTTCCCTCATTGCTGTAGTCTTGGCCCTTAAGGTTTGAGCAAGAATTAAAAGTTGAAAATGTGTAACTTGCATTTTAAATGTAACAAAATTCTAATCTTTTTTTTTTTTTTTGAGATATGAGTCTTGCTTTGTCACCAGGCTGGAGTGCAGTGGCGCGATCTTGGCTCACTGCAACCTCCGCCTCCCGGGTTCAAGTGATTCTCCTGTCTTAACTTCCCAAGTAGCTGGGACTACAGGTGCATGCCACCACACCCAGCTAATTTTTATATTTTTAGTAGAGACAGGGTTTCACCATGTTGGCCAGGATGATCTCAATCTCTTGACCTCATGATCCACCTGCCTCGGCCTCCCAAAGTGCTGGGATTACAGGCGTGAGCCACCGCATCCGGCCTCAAAAACACTAATCTTAAGTGTGCAGCAGTAAGGTTTTACATATATGTATGTAACTGCCTCACAGTAAGAAATATTACAGTGTGAAGACCCAAATAAGGTGGGGAATTAGTGATAGCTCCACCAGCAACCCTGTTTCCCCAGAAGCAAATGAGTACCATTCAGACAGGCACAGTTTTTCTGCATGCCTCACTTAATCATAATTAAATTAATTTTTATGTTGCCTAATTCCAGAAAATTTCATCTTGTAATGGCTCAAGGTAGCCAAAAAGGAGAAGCAGGTAGGGATCAGGGGTGCCTTATTTCTCTGGGTAAAACCTTACTTGATATTAAGAGATTCGTATAGTAAGATTACTGCTATGTGTTGATGCAGTGTTTGGGTGGATGGAGTTGTCTGTAAAGTAATACAAGCACTTTTCCAAAACTAGAGTGATCCTGTGGAAGGTAGTTGACTTGTTAGTTCCTGTGGTTTTATTGGTATTACTACTGTCCTTTAAGAATCAGGAAGAAGGCAGGGCACAGCAGTTTACACCTGTCATCTCAACACTTCGGGAGGCCAAAAAGGTGAGAGGACTGCTTGAGGCTAGGAGTTTTCTTTGTTTTTTGTTTTAAGATGGAGTCTCGCTCTGTCGCCCAGGCTGGAGTGCAATGGCTCAAGCTCCGCTCACTGCAAGCTCCGCCTCCGGGTTCGTGCCATTCTCCTGCCTCAACCTCCCAAGTAGCTGCGACTACAGGCGCCCACCACCTCGCCCAGCTCATGTTTTGTATCTTTAATAGAGACAGGGTTTCACCATGTTGGCCAGGATGATCTCAATCTCTTGACCTCATGATCCACCTGCCTCGGCCTCCCAAAGTGCTGGGATTATAGGCGTGAACCACCGCGCCTGGCCAGTTTTTTTTGTTTGTTTTTGAGATAGAGTCTCTCTGTCACCCAGGCTGGAGTGTAGTGGTGTGATCTCGGCTCACTGCAGCCTCCATCTCCTGGATTCAAGCAGTTCTCTGCCTTAGCCTCCCAAGTAGCTGGGATTACAGGCGCCCGCCACCATGCCTGGCTAATTTTTGTATTTTTAGTAGAGACGGGGTTTCACCATCTTGGCCAGGCTGGTCTTGAACTCCTGACTTCGTGATCCACCTGCCTTGGCCTCTCAAAGTGCTGGGATTACAGGCGTGAGTCACCATGCCCAGCGTAGGCCAGAAGTTTAAGACCAGCCTGGGTATCATAATGAGCCTCCATTCTCTACCTTTAAAAAAAAAAAAAGAAAAAAGTTTACTAGATGCGATGGTACATGCCTGTGGTCCATGCTACTGGGGAGGCTGAGGTGGGAGGATCACTTAAACCCAGGAGTTTGAGGCTGCAGTGAGCTATGATTACACCACTGTACCCCAACCTGGGCCACAGGGCAAGACGTTATCTCTATAAAAAAGTTAAAAAACCCAGAAGTTATCTAGTTATGTGGGTAAAAGTCTTTAGCATAATGATAGGAGCAAAATGCTTATGACCTTCTACCGAGTATTTTAAATATGACCTTGATTTCTCAATATTTCTGTCATACTTGATTGGAGACACACACACAGATGCGCATGTATACTGAGACACACATACACACATATGTTTATTACAGGATCAAAAAGCAGTCTTTCCCAATAAGATTTTCATATGGTATTTTCCAGTTTAAAGAAAAAAATTCAAATGCTTTGCCCTTTTAGGGGAAGAGATAGGTATTGATTTGTTGAATTCAAGAAGGTAGCTCAGCTATTAAAGCCAAAAATAATCCAGAGAGAACATTTGAAATTTAGGAAGTGGTCATTATTGATCCAGGCCCATAAAACAGTACCTATTGGAATAGGTAGAAACTGCAGTGAAATTTGTAACTGATTTATCTTTTATTTAAAAAGTCAAAAGACAAGATTTTTTTCTTCTTGATAATGGTTCTGAGTAGACATTTGATTTTAAATTCTAGTCAGCTTTGTCTTAGGTAAGTGTAATTGCAGAAAATTAACTGATCTATATTTTATTACTTTTGGGTTTCAGAGATGCTGCCTATGGAAGCTGCAATTTCTACATTACACTTCTTGACTGTTTTCATGCAGTAAAGAAGGTAAGTGACATGTAGGATGCACCCAGTGTTGTGTTGAGGAACTAACATGTGGTCCAAGAAGACTAGGCCTTCTTCCCGAGATCTTTTTGTTAGCGTTTCTTCCAAGATGTGTATGGTGACAGAGGTGTACTCACTTCCCAACTAATGTCAGAATGAGACCAAACCAGGAAACGGTTTATTCTGAATTTCTGAGTGCTTCTGTGTATGAGTTGGGGGAAAAGTCACTTAAGAAACAGGGAAAATAAGAGTTATACAACTAGGTTCTAGATCCAGAATTGGTTTTGAGTATATTGTGATCTAAAAGAACAAAAGTAAGGATGACTGGTTTACTGGTAAGTTCTCTTTGATTTGTGTATTCTACATACCTGATTCCCGCCAATACGATTACCACAGACGTAACCCAGTCACTGTCAAACACTTCCTTTTTGTTTCCCCAGGCATTCAATTTCTAGTTCAACAGAATTTGAATGCCTCATTTAGTTTGTTATACGGTTTTCTATGAAGCTACGTGGGTCACGGCTGCTTTGTCAAACTATTTCCAAGTGATTTCTTGGGGTTATGACCAGGGCTGCTGTGTCGATTCCAGGGGACATGCCCATCACGTTCTACGTGAACAGTGTCCCCTGGGGTTACACAGTGCAGCAGGTCCTGGTATTAATGTCAGGACAGCACAAGAAACTAGAATGGTAAATCAGTAGCCCATAGATCAAATAAGCCTTTGACAGCATCTCAAGTTTTCTGTAACTTGTGCTTTTAGAGCCAAAAGGAACCCAGGTTTACTTTCTTGTATAATGAAACATGGTGGCTTGCTGGGAATTGTGACCGACATGTCTTAAAACGAGAGGACTAATCGGCATACAAATTCAGAAACGAATTAGTATACTTTTTTTCCTGTATCAATCAGTGAGGTATGGGAACATAATTTGTTTGGATTTGAATCCAGTGCCTTTGGGGTATGGAGCTGATTGGGGTAGTTCCCATGGGCTCTGAGGCGGCTCCATGGGCCCTCAGTGTGGGCAGGTACGGGCCACTAGTGGAAATCTGGAGACCAAAGGGCAACAGGGGTAAATGGTACCTTCTGGTTGCAGTTGCAGCCCCTGCCAGGTGGGCTCGTGCAGGTAGGTACACTCACCTTTAAAAAGAGAAAAGCAAAGCTTTGAGGGCTTTGGAAATGATCTATTATTATAACACCATATCGCAGCTTCTATCGTTATGTTGTGGCTTTTTTTTTTTTAATTGGGTGTTGCACCCGAAGTCAATTAGCTGGTATGATAGGTCAAAGATTGCCCTTTTCCTACTATATTTTGGGTTTTTTAAATTAAATTTTTATTTTTTCTGTGATGCTTGGCTAATTTTTGTATTTTTTTGTGGAGACGAGGTATCACTATGTTGCCTAGGCTGGTCTCGAACTCCTGAGCTCAAGTGATCCACTCACCCTGGCCTCCCAGAGTGCTAGGATTATAGGTGTGCACCACTGCACCCAACCACTATATTTAGTTTTATTTAAGGGTCACTAGCTTCTGATTTTCAGTGTAAACATTTTTTATTTGTGACTGACTTTGAATATTGCATATATGAAGAAACATGCATCAATGTAATTATGTTTTCAGTGTGATCCACTTCCAATAAGATCACCTCGTGAAATTCAAAGGAAAATAGGAATTCCTTATAAACTACTTTTTTATTGTTTCATTCTATTAGGAATAGCTGTAGTCCAAAGTCATGAAATATATTGAAGTCAAGGAAATAAATTTTGTGATTGACTTGTCTTGGGATTAGTGTTAAAATAACCAAATAAGATGAAGACCCTTTTAGTTGGTATTCTAGCCTTCTTATTTTACATTTGTATTTCAGTAGTTTACATTTTGAAAACTGGGTGTACAAAAGCCCCCTCTTTGAACCAAGAATACCTTGTGGATCAAGAGTTCTTGCTTCCCTCCTGTTTGTCTCAGTGATCAGCAAGCTGGGAGGACATTTCTCAGAGACCGCCAGCTCTGTTTGTCCTTGTCTCAGAAAATAGACAGTCTGCTTATTTTGGTTAGCATACTCTGCGTGCTGTCACACAGAGTGAGGCTATAGGATAGGACAGAAAATGTTTTGTTTTATTCCTATGGAAAGAATAACTTTTTTCCTCAAAATTTTTTATTTTAGTGTTGATGTCAGAGCTGTGTTTAGTTTAGGGAACATTGATTAAAGACTGTTCAGAAGTTGAAAATGAAGATATGGATGAAGTATGAGGGCTTTGTTTGGGATAAACTAGCCCATGGATTCTCTCCTCTTTCTTATTGATGTAGAGACCATTGGGTTGTGTATTATATTTGAATCCTAAACTTCTGAATTTTTAACCAAGGGTGGGGGTGATCTGGTAAGAGAAGAGGATTACTTTCAGGGCATGATTACTTAACAGTGCATGGATAGGGTGATTGGCGAATGAAAGTAAAAAAAGCACATCTCACAAAATCCAAACAAAACACAACAAACTCATTATATATAGTTATAACTAATTTCCATATAAAAGAAGCATTTAGAAGATGCCTCCCACTTCCTTTGAAAGCTGTTCAAGGGAAAGTAATCTGATTATGACAATACTTTCTTGGGGGGCCCCCTGATATTTAGTATTCTGAAATTGGATAGGAAACTGTTTTCTTACTTGCATCCTTGTTCTTAAAAGCTTTCTTTTGGATTTTAGGCAATGCAGTATGGCTTCCTTAATTTCAACTCATTTAACCTTGATGAATATGAACACTATGAAGTAAGTCTTCAAGGATCATGTTTTCAATTCTTTCCGCCCCCCCCCCAGCTTTATTGAGGGGAATAATTGACAAATAAAACTTACATATACTTAAGATGTACAAAGTAATGTTTTGATATATGTATACACCATGAAATGATTACCTAATCAAGCTAATTAGCATATTCATCACCTCACATAATTTAGTCTTTTGGTGTGGGATGAGAATACCTGAGATATACTCTAGCAGATTTCAGGCATACAGTATACACATTAGATCTCCAGAGTTTACTCATCCTCTTATGGTTTGTACTCTGACCAAAATTTCTCTGCCTGTTTTTAATTTTTCTTTCTTAAAATTGAAAAGAGAGAGAGAGAGACCAAGTCTCGCTCTGTTACCTAGGCTGAAGTGCAGTGATGTGCATGGCTCACTGCATGGCTCCCTGCAGCCTTGAACTTCTGGGCTTAAATGATCCTCTTTCTTTAGCCTCCCAAGTAGCTGGAATCACAGGTACGTACCACCATGCCTGGCTAATTTTTTTATTTTTATTTTTGTAGAGATGGGGTTTCACTTTGTTGCCCGTACTAGACTTGAACTCCTGGCCTCAAGCACTTCTCCCACCTTGGCCTCCCAAAGTGCTAGGATTACAGACATGTGCCACTGTGCACGACCCTGTTTTTAGCTTTCTTAATCACCCGTTTCACTTACAGAAGCAATATTCTTGTTTTGTTTTAGATGTGTATAGAGTGAAAAAAAGTCAAGTCTTCATCTTATCACTCTTTCTCCAGTCTCAATTCTCGGTGGGAATTTCTGCATTTGATGCAGAATTCCAGAGTGAATGAGTGTGCCGCTGTATGTTCTTTATACTGTTCAGTTTAAATGTATTTTAATATTGATGACTGTCGCACAGTGACTGAGATGCTTTTAAAACCCTTAGCGTAGAATATGATGAGATGAATAGTCATTATACACCTAATTATCTCTGGAAAATATCTTTGTCTTTGCCATACCTTCTTTTTGTCAGGATGCTTCTGGTTGCAAGTTACAGAAAGTAAACACAAATAACTTAAATTAAAAAGGAAAAATTTGCCAGGCACAGTGGCTCATGCCTGTAATCCTAGCATTTTGGGAGGCCTAGGTGGGCGGATTGCCTGAGCTCAGGAGTTCGAGACCAGCCTGGGCAACATGGTGAAACCCCATCTCTAAAATACAAAAAGTTAGCCAGGCGTGGTGGTATACGCCTGTGGTCCCAGCTACTCAGGAGGCTGAGGCAAGAGAATCACTTGAACCCTGGAGGCAGAGGTTGCCGCGAGCCGAGATCACCTCACTATACTCTAGCCTGGGTGACAGAACGAGATTCTGTCTCAAAAAAAAGGGAAAAATTTACTGGATTACATAATTAAAAGTCCAGAAACAGGTTTGGCTTCTAGCATACCCCTTCAGGTGCTCAGACACTTAATCAGAAATTGGACTTGAAGCTAGTTTTATTCTCAGGCCAGCCTTCTCCAGTAGTGGTACAGATGGCCACCAGCACCTTTGATCTGCCAGTTTGGCAAAATGATTAGAAAAGTGTAATCTTAGCTCCGTCAGAAGGCCCAGGAATGCCTCTCACTGACCTGACTTACAGCATGTGCCCATCTCTGCACCAGCCTGTGTTCTTTGGCAGGGCAGGACTAAGGAATACTCTGGCCAGCCTTAGTTCTCTGGCCATCCCAGGAGCCTGGGACACAGGGTCAGCGCCATCAAACCAGCTGGACCAAAAAAAATTTATTTTCTAACAGTTTTATTTTGTTTTATTTTATTTTTATTTTATTTTATTTTTCTTTCTTTCTTTTTTAGAGACAGGGTCTCACTCTGCTGCCCAGGCTAGAGTGCAGTGGTGCAATCTTGGCTCACTGCAGTCTCAACCTTCTGGGTTCAAGTGATCCTCTCACCTCAGCCTCCCAGTAGTGGGGACTACAGGCACACGCCACCATGCCCAGCTAATTTTTAAATTCTTTGTAGAGATGGGATTTCGTCACGTTTCCCAGGCTGGTCACAAACTCCTGCGCTCAAGGGATCTACTTGCCTCGGTCTCCCAAAGTGCTGGGATTACAAATGTGAGCCACCGCACCCAACCACACAAAATTTCTTAAAAAGATAGGACAGGGCCAGGGAGAGATAAGCCAGGCAAAACCGCAGGTGTGTTCTATGTTTTTTAACATATATATATATTTTTAAAAGAATAAGTAATTTGATTCTACAGCTTCATCCTCCAAATAGGGAATGAGTAAGATACTGTGCTAAAGGCCTTTTCGGCCCAGAGGAGTTGTAGCCTCCTGTCGTCTTAGCCTGCTGTAGTTACCTTCAGCAGACTTGCTTCCCAGCAATGGGGAGGCAATTCCTCAAACAGCAGCACTTCATGTAGCAGCATCTTGAATCCTCAGAGAACTCTTTTTCACAGTGTCCAAAGTAAATATTATTTCAAACTTTTAGGTATAACTGAACTATTTTTTCAATTTCAGTTAATAATGAAAGTCACTTGTTACTGTGATGTACCGAAGATGTAAGAATACATTGTAGGATTCATTAGGGCCAACCCTATCTTTACTTCTCTGATAGCAGTCCATTTCTAAAGTACAATGTATGTTTAACTAGCACCTTAAATTTACAGAATGTAGCTAAATTATTAACACCTTTTTTGTGGTTGTCCTTTAAACATTTGAAACAAATGACTTTGTCTAGGTAAGCAAAACTGCTAAAAACACTAGTTGGTATTTGTTCCTTTTGCAGTGATGCCTTTGTATGCTGTTAGTGAATAATATAGGCACTAAGTAACTCCCCTGTCACTACTGTAGAGATTGGAGGGTCGCCGGGGCACGCCACAGATGTCTTCACCTCCGTGAAGCTGTGTGGTAACACAGGGAACTGTTCAGGTTCCCATACACCAGTTTTGTTCAGTTGTTATAGTGTATTTAGAAATTGGGGATAGTGTCTTCCATTGACTCTACAATGCCCATTTTTCCCTGTTTCAGCTGCTCCGAATTCAGGATGTGTCTTAATTAATGGCATCAGCAATTCAGTGAAATCTAGTTGTTGCCAACAACTGATCACGAGTTTCTTATTTAAAAGTCCGGATTTCTGATTTCACTTTAAAATTGGAATATCTGGCAACAGCTGCCCTCATTCCTGCTTTGACCTTTTCTTTTCTTCTTTTCTTTTTTTTTTTTTTTAAGAGATAGGGTCTCACTATGTTGCCCAGGCTGGACTCAAATTCCTGGGCTTAAGTAATCCTTCTGCCTCAGCCTCCCAAGTAGCTAGGACTACAGGTGCACGCCACTGCACCCGGCTGCTTAGACCTTTGTATTATGGAACATAGGCTGACTGATTCCCCATGTTGATCATTAAGTCCAGTAAGCTGGTGTGGGGTTACCTGCCTGGTCCCTGAAGATGTTCAAGAAACTCTGTTACTTCTTACTCATTTTTAGGTACATGTAGAAACACCCCAATTGCAAAGCTAATTTATCTGTTGTTTTTAATCACGAGTTGTCTCCTTCTCCACTATAAAGTGTCTTCTACTTCCTGCTTAAGTATCTCTTGTCCATTTCATTCAGAGAGAAGTTTCTATTACTGTTCAATTTGAACTATATCTATGTTAAAATAGTAATGGTAACTCAATCCAAAGGACCTAATAACAGGAAGTAACATGTCTTATATATCAGTTTATATTTGTTTTTTTGTAGGGACATACTGTGATCTCAGTAGAGTTGTAATTTTGAGTTTCCTGTGGGTTTAGTGAATTTGTTTATTATTTTTATTATTTTTATTTTTTGAGACGGAGTTTTGCTTTTGTTGCCCAGGCTGGAGTGCAATGGCACCATCTCGGCCCACCACAACTTCTGCCTCCTGGGTTCAAGCAAGTCTCCAGCCTCAGCCTCCCAAGTAACTGGGATTACAGGCATGCGCCACCATACCCGGCTAATATTGTGGTTTTAGTAGAGACAGGATTTCTCCAGTTGGCCAGACTGATGACGAACAAATGAACTTTTTAAATTGTTGCCTTATTAAATAGCTAGGTAAATAGTAGAAAGACAGTCTCTGTAAGTAGATAAGTAAGTAAATATTGGGAAGCCAGAAACCTAAGTAGTTTTTCAAAAATCGTTTGTTTGTGGAGTCAAGATTACTCATGTTGGAAACCAGTTAGTCATTCAGGAAAACAGGGAAGTTCACAGATTCCTTATACTGGAAAAGTTTGCTTGCTTTCTTATTAATTAGCAGCAATGAAATGAGAATTGATTCCGATAAAATAGCCAAATAGTATATTTGTATGACAGCAGTCAGCTCTGTATTCCAAGGGCTGATGCCCTTGCAATGAAACACTGTTAAAAGAAGGTGATTAGGACCAGGATATATGTCCAATAACAGGGCAAATTGAGATTCGTGTCACATGGCAATTTGTAAACAGCTTTTCCGCTAAAGCAGATGAGTTTGAAGTCCTTCAGAGACTCAGTCTTGAGTAGAGAGGTTGTGGGGAGATTACGTTAAAAATGAATTGTGCTGGTCTTCCCCTTACAGAAAGCAGAAAATGGAGATTTAAATTGGATAATACCAGACCGATTTATTGCCTTCTGTGGACCTCATTCAAGAGCCAGACTTGAAAGTGGTATGTGAAATTATGGCATCAATCTCATTTTGTTATTGAAAGTGTCTGTCCTGTATTTTCTTTTGAAAGAGTTACACCAAGCTTGACCAAGGATTAATTATTTAAGCATACTTGGTCATTTCAGTACATCATTCTGACTGGATTTTAACTTTCTTTTTGTTTTGTTTTTTACAGTTATAATCAATTTGGTATTTAATTCCCAGTCCAGATATTGTTTCCGCTCAATTACAGGTGAAACTATTAGCCATTGTTTTCTTTATGTGTTTTACAAGATCTGGTGCATTTCTTTATGTAGGTTACCACCAACATTCTCCCGAGACTTATATTCAATATTTTAAGAATCACAGTGTTACTACCATTATTCGTCTGAATAAAAGAATGTATGATGCCAAACGCTTTACGGATGCTGGCTTCGATCACCATGATCTTTTCTTTGCGGATGGCAGCACCCCTACTGATGCCATTGTCAAAGAATTCCTGGATATCTGCGAAAATGCTGAGGGTGCCATTGCAGTACATTGTAAAGGTACGTTTCCAGGGGTGGTTACATAATAGTATATAGTATGAGTATATTAATATGTAGAAACAGACCATATTCATTTAGTTTATGTGTCAGAACACAAAACTGCCTTTATTTTTAGAGTGCCATTAAACCTTTGATTTCATATGAAAAGTATAGTAACTTATTTTCATAAGTAATTCTACAAAGACATCACATTGAAATGCATTTATTTATTCATCAGATATTTATTGGGTGCATACTATATAGTTAAGTTCTAGGATACATCAATGACTAGTGTAAACTGTAAGAGCCTGTCTTTATGGAAACTGTTCTTAACAAGTTGCTCTGTTTTCAGCAATTATAACAGTGCCTGGCATTTAATAGATATTTTTTGAAGAAATGAATGACTATACAATAATACATGGTATGAAGGTAGTGGGATTTATTTAACTTTCTTTGTTAGTTAATTAAGAAACAAGGAGTATAGTTCTGTTAAAAAAAATCCAATATTGGATAAAAAGCTCAGCAAGCCTTGGGGAAAGGGGGAGACTGATCTCCAGAGTTACTGCTGTATTTGTAGTTTAAAATATAATGACAAAACATCACATTTCAGTTTTTATTGAAAAATCATAAGGTATACAAAGAAACAAGGAAGTATAGCCTATACAAAGGGAAGAAATATATCCAGGCTGGGCACGGTGGCTCACGCCTATAATCCCAACACTTTGGGAGGCCAAGGTGGGTGGATCGCCTGAGGTCAGGAGTTTGAGACCAGCCTGACCAACATGGTGAAACCCCATCTCTACTAAAAATACAGAGAAATTAGCTGGATGTGGTGATGGATACCTGTAAGCCCAGCTAATCGGGAGGATGAGGCACAAAAATCACTTCAACCCGGAAGGCAGAGGTTGCAGTGAGCCGAGATTGTGCTACTGCACTCTAGGCTGGGTGATAGACAGAACAGAAAAAAGAAGAAGAAATAAATCCACAGAAGCTGTCCCTGAGAAAGATCAGATTGTGGACTTAGTAGGCAAAAATTTTTAAATAGCCATCTTAAAGATACCCAAGAGTTAAAAGAAAATGTGGGAAAAGTCAAGGAAACAATCTATGAACAAAATGTTAATAACCAGTTATAAAAAGAACACCAAAAAGAAATTCTGGAAATGAAATGTACTGTAACTGAGATGGAAAATTCACTGGAGGGATTCAGAAGCATATTTGAGCAGGCAGAAGAATCAGTGAGTGTGAAGCTAGAACCATTAAAAAAAACTAGCAAGTCTGAGGAACAGGAGGAATAAAGAGCATAAGATAAATGAACAGAATCTAAGGGACCTCTGAGACATACCCAAGTAGACCAAGATACAGATTGTGGGAGTTCCAGAAGGAGAAGAGAAATAAAGGAGCAGACAGATGATTTGACTGAAAACTCCCCAAACGTGATATATGCAAGAATATCCAAGAAACTCAACACACTCCGAGCAGGATAAACTCAGAGGCCCACGTGAACATGCATTATCACCGCACTGTAACGACAGAGACACTCTTGAAAGCAGCAGGAGAGAAGTGACCTGCCACATACAGGGGATACATCCACTGAGATTGTCAGCAGATATCTCGTCAGGAACATTGGAGCTAGGAGGCAGTGGGTGGATATATTCAAAATGCATAAGTGGGGAAAACCTGTTAATTCTACATCTGGCAAAACTCCTTCAAAAATAGTGGAGAAATTAAGACAGTGCCCAGGCAATCAATTTGCCTTTCTGATAAAGGCAAATACATGGACCATTATAAAAACTAGTATTATCGTAACAAGGTAATTTGTAAAATATTATTACTGTGACTTGTAATTATTGTAACTTGCAAAAAACAAATAGAAAATCTGAATAAACCCCTAACTAGTAAGGAGATTAAGTAATCAAAAACCTCCTGAGAAAGCAAAACCTTGGACATAATAACATCACCAGTAAATTCTACCAAACACTTAAGCGAGAGTTTTTCATCCCTAGATCTGACCTGCAAGAAATACTAAAGGGAGTCTTATAGGTTGAGATGAAAGCACACTAGACAGTAACGCACAGCCATTGGAGAAAAGGAAATAAAGATTTCTGATAAAGGCAAATACAGGGACCACTATAAGCTAATATTATTGTAACAAGATAATTTGTAAAATATTATTACTGTAACTTGTAATTATTGTAACTTGCAAATATTATAATATGTAAATTATTGTTGTAATTTGTAAAATAATTTGTAGTTTGCAAGTAGTATAATTGTATATTATTGTATACAAAAATTGCAAGTACTATATTACTGTAATTTGTAAAACAGAGAGTAGAAAACCAGTAGAGAAAATCAACAAAACTAAGGGTTGGTTCTTTAAGAAGAATAACAAAAATGATAAACCTTTAGCTAGAATGATGAAGTATAAAAGGAAGAAGATTCAAATTGCTAAAATTAGAAATGAAAATGGCGTTACTACTGATACTGTGGAAATAAAACTGATCAGTAGTGTAAAAATGATCAGTATTATAGGACAACAAATTGGATAATCTACATGAAATGGACAAATTCCTAGAAAAACAAAATACCAGAACTAAATCATAAAGAAAATCTGAACAGACCCCTAACTAGTAAGGAGATTAAGTATTCCAAAACCTCCTGAGAAAGCAAAGCCTAGGACATGATGGCATCACCAGTAAATTCTACCAAACACTTAAAAGACTAAAACCAGTCCTTCTCAAACCCTTCCAAAAATGTGGGGAAAAAGGAACATTTTCTAACTCAATAAGGCCAGCATTACCCTGATACCCCAAACAAAAAGACACTGCAAGATAACTATAGGCCAGTATCCCTTACGAACGTCGATGCAAAAACCTTGAACAAAATACTAGCCAATGGAATTCAGCAGCATATTTAAAAGGGTTGTGTACCATGACCAAGTAGGATTTATCCCATGATTACAAGAGTGGTTCAACATGTGAAAATCAATCAGTGGAATATACCACGTTAAGGACAAAAACCACACGATCATCTCAATGCACAAAAAGCATCTGACAAAAGTCAGTACCCTTTTGTGATGAAAAACACGGTGCAAACTAGGTGTAGAAGGAGATTACCTCAACATAAGAACCACATGTGAAAAGCCCACAGCTAACATCATACTCAGTGGTGAAAGACTGAAAGCGTTTCCTCTGAGCCCATGAAGAAGACAAGGATGCTTGGTTTTGTGGCTTCTGTTGAACATGGTAATGGAAGTTCTAGCCAAAGCAAGTAAGGAAAAAAAAAAACATCGAAATTGAACAGAGGGAAGTAAAATTATCTGTTTGCAGATGATACGACTTATATGTATTATAGAAAACCCTGGGCCAGGTGCAGTGGCTCATGGCTGTAATCCTAGCACTTTGGGAGGCCAAGGCTGGTGGATTGCCTCAGCTCAGGAGTTCGAGACCAGCCTGGACAACACGGTGAAACCCCGCCTCCACTAAAATACAAAAAAAAAAGCTGGGCGAGGTGCATGTGCCTGTAGTCCCAGCTACTTTGGAGGCTAAGACAGGGGAATTGCTTGAATCTGGGAGATGGAGATTGCAGTGAGCCAAGATCGTGCCACTGCACTCCAGCCTGGGGGACAGAGCAAGACTCTGTCTCCAAAAAAAAGGGAAAAGAAAACCCTCAAGATTACACACACACACACCCCACCAAGCCCCTGCTAGAACTAATAAATGAGTTCAGCAAAGAAGTGGCAGCATATAAAATCAACAGGCAAAAATCCCTTGTTTCTAAGCCCTGACAATAAAAATCTAAAAAAGAAACTAAGAGTACAGTTTCATTTGTAATAGCATCAAGAAGAATCAAATATTGGGGAATTAACCAAGGAGATGAAAGATTTGTTTAAAACATTTTTGAGAAAAATTAAGATATAATTAAATGTAATAACATCACATTTGTCCACTGGGTGACTTAATATTGTTAACATGTCAGTATTGCCCAAAGAGATAGATTCAATGCAAGCCTTTCAAAATTCCAACATTGCTTGCAAAAATGGAAAAATGATTCTGAAATTCATTTGGAATCTCAAGGGATGCCAAATGGCCAAAACAATCTTGAAAAGGAATAAAAAGGTTGGAGGACTCACTTCCTGGTTTCAAAACTTCATCATACAGGTTGGGCATGGTAGCTTAACACCTGTAATCCCAGTACTTGGGGAGGCTGAGGCAGAAGGATTGCTTGAGCCCAGGAGTTTAAGACCACCCTGGACAACATGGCAAAACCCCATCTCTACTAAAAAATAGAAAAATTAACTGAGCGTGGTGGTGTGTACCCTGTAGTCCCAGCTACTCGGGAAGCTGAGATGGGAGGATCCCTTGAACCTGGGAAGTTGAGGCTGCAGTGAGCCATGATTGTGCAGTTGCACTCCAGCCTGGGCGACATACGGAGACCCTGTCTCAAAAAAAAAAAAAAAAAAAAAAAAAAGCTTGGTACAAAGCTACATCAATCAAGATTGTGTGGTACTGGCATAAAGACAGATATAAAGACCAGTGAGATAGAATAGAGAGCTCAGAAATAAATCCTTGTGTATATGGTCAAATGACATTCAAGAAGGATAAAGACGCAACTCAATGGAGAAAGGACAGTCTTTTCAACAAATGGTGCCGGGAAAACCTGATATCCACATGTAAAAAATAACACCATATACAAAAATTAACTCAAAGTGGATGAAGGACCTAAATATAGAACCTAAAACTATAAAAGTCTTATAAGAAAAAGAGGGTGAAAACTTCATGACATTAGATTTGGCAGTAATATGACACCAAAGGCACTGACAATGAAAGAACAGACAAATTGATCTATATAAAATTTTAAAACTTTTGTGCATCAAAGTGTACTATCAGCAGAGTAACAAGGTAACCCATGGATTGGGAGAAAATGTTTGCAAATCACATCTGATAAGGGATTAACATCCAGAAGATACAGAGAAAACTCCTAAAAACTGCGACAAAACCCAGTTCATAAATGGGAAAAGGACTTGAATACACATTTCTCCAAAGATATAAAATGACCAGTAAGCACATGCAAAATTCTTAGCATTTTTGACTTGTAGGGAAAGTCAAATCACAACCACAGTGAGATACCACTTTACACCCATTGGGATGGCTGTGATCTAAAAGAACAAAAACATCACCACCAGAAAA
Source organism: Chlorocebus sabaeus (assembly GCF_047675955.1). Lineage (NCBI taxonomy): Eukaryota > Metazoa > Chordata > Mammalia > Primates > Cercopithecidae > Chlorocebus > Chlorocebus sabaeus. Next base: position 2,011,182 of record NC_132915.1, on the reverse strand, counting down.
TTACAAGTGTTGGTAAGGATATGGAGAAATTAGAAGCCTTGTGTACTGCCAGTGGGAATGTAAAACAATATAGCTGCTATGGAAAATGGTGTGGCAGTTCCTGAAAAAATTAATGTCATTCAGCAGTAGGTGGTTATATGCCCAGAAACAATTGACAGCAGGGATATGAACAGATATTTTTACACCCATGTTTATAACAGCATTCTTCCTCCTCCTCTTCTTCTTCTTCTTCTTCTTCTTCTTCTTCTTCTTCTTCTTCTTCTTCTTCTTCTTCTTCTTCTTCTTCTTCTTCTTCCTTCTTCCTTCTTCCTTCTTCCTTCTTTCTTCCTCTTCTTCCTCATCCTCTTCTTCTTCTTTTCTTCTTCTTCCTTTTTTTTTTGAGATGGATTTTCACTCTTATTTCCCAGGCTGGAGTGCAATGGTGCAATCTTGGCTCACTGCAGCCTCCGCCTCCTGGGTTCAAGTGATTCTCGTGCCTCAGCCTCCACAGTAGCTAGGATGACAGGCACGTCACCACGTCCAACTAGTTTTTGTATTTTTAGTAGAGACAGGGTTTCACCATGTTGGCCAGGCTGGTCTCAAACTCCTGACCTCAAGCAGTCCGCCCGCCTCAGCCTCCCAAAGTTCTGGGATTACAGGTGTGAGCCACTGCACCCAGCCAGCAGCATTACTCTTAATGGCCAAAAGGTGGAAGCAATCCAGGTTTCCATCAGAGGAAGGCTAAAGAAATGGCTAAAGAAAATGTGCTATATCGGCCGGGCGCGGTGGCTCAAGCCTGTAATCCCAGCACTTTGGGAGGCCGAGACGGGCAGATCACTAGGTCAGGAGTTCAAGACCATCCTGGCTAACGTGGTGAAACCCCGTCTCTACTAAAAAAATACAAAAAACTAGCCGGGCGAGGTGGCGGGTGCCTGTAGTCCCAGCTACTCGGAGGCTGAGGCAGGAGAATGGCGTGAACCCGGGAGGCGGAGCTTGCAGTGAGCTGAGATCCGGCCACAGCACTCCAACCTGGGCGACAGAGCGAGACTCCGTCTCAAAAAAAAAAAAAAAACAAAAAATTAGCCGGGCGAGGTGGCGGCGCCTGTAGTCCCAGCTACTCGGGAGGCTGAGGCAGGAGAATGGCAGGAACCCGGGAGGCGGAGCTTGCAGTGAGCTGAGATCCGGCCACAGCACTCCAGCCTGGGCGACAGAGCGAGACTCCGTCTCAAAAAAAAAAAAAGAAAAAGAAAATGTGTATATCATACAGCAGAATGTTTTGCATCCTTAGAAATGAAGAAAATTCTGACACGTGCACTGCAACATGGCCGAACCTTAAAGATGATGAGGCCACCTCAGGTCTGCTAGTCAGAGAGAGACAGAGACTGCATGAATCCACTTGTATGTGGTGCTCGGGTACGAGAAAGTCGCATGGTGGTTGCCAGGGCCTGAGGGGAGGCAGGGATTGGCAGTTATTGTTTAATGGGTCCATCTTGGGTTTTGCAAGATGAAATATGTTCTGAAGATGGATGGTGGTAATGTTTGTACAACAATGTGAATGCACTTAATGCTACTGAACTGGACACATAAAAAGTGGTTAAATTGATAATCAGAAACTGATAGTAAGGAAATACAAGTTTCTGAATTAACTGATACAGAATTTAAAATAACTGTCTTAAACATGTTCAGTGAGCTAAAAGAGAATTCAGACAACTAAATGAAATCAGGAAAATGATACATGAAGAAAAACGGTAAATTTTATGTTATGTATATTTTACTCCAATTTTAAAACATAATTAAAACAAAATCCAGCATTGCTTATTTCATTTTTTAATTATAAAAAACAATTGAAGTTATTCTTCACCAGGGTCCTTTTGCATCCCAACCCCATCACACACCTGACATTTGACAATGTGCGGAGACCTTTTTTGAGGGTTGGGTACTACTGGCATCGGGTAGGTTGAGATCAGGGATGCTGCTAAACATCCTACAGTGTACAGGACAGCCCCTCACTATAAATAATTGTCCAGCCTCAAATGTCAGTGCTGCTGAGGTTGAGATACCCTGAAATAGAATGATGACCAGTTAAAAGCCTAGAGAGGCTCTTGTATGATTGCATCTTTGTTTAGGGAGGAAAAATGATGACAGTATGAAAATTGGGCTGTACAGTGAAAATTGAGAGTCATTAAGAGGTGTATTAGTCTGCTGGGGAATATCACCGGCTGGGTGGCTTAAACACCAGAAGTTAATTCTCTCACAGTTCTAGGGGCTAGAAGTCTGAGGTCAAGGCACTGGCAGGGATGTTTTCTGGGAAGGCCTCTCTCCTCGGCTTGCAGATGGCTGTCGTCTCTGAGTCTTCTCATGGTTTGTCCTCTGTTTGCACTTAACTCCTGCCGTCTGTTTCTTTTTCTTTTCTTTTCTTTTCTTTTCTTTTTTTTTTTTTTTTGAGACAGTCTCTCTCTGTTGCCCAGGCTGGAGTGCAGTGGTGCAATCTCGGCTCACGGCAAGCTCTGCCTCCTGGGTTCATGCCTTTCTCCTGCCTCAGCCTCCCGAGTAACTGGGACTACAGGTGCCCACCACCACACCCGGCTAATTTTAGTAGAGATGGGGTTTCACTGTGTTAGCCAGGATGGTCTCAATCTCTGGACCTCATGGTCCGCCCTCCCAAAGTGCTGGGATTACAGGCCTGAGCCACTGTGCCTGGCTCATCTCTTTCTTTTCTTAGGAGTACCCCAGTCCTATTGGATTAGGGCCCCACTCTGTGACCTTATTTACTTCCATAAAGGCCTTATCTCCAAATAGTTGTACTGGGAGTTAGAACAACATACGGATTAAGATTAGGGGAGACACAATTCACTTCATTATATTCTGCCCTCTGACCCCCCTCAAATTTACATCCCTTCACTTCAAAAATACATTCACCCCCATCTCAACAGCTCTGAACATCTCAACTCATTCTGGCATCAGCTCCAAGTTCAGAGTCTCATCTAAATAGCATTCAACTCAAGTATAGGGGAGACTTGAGGTATGATCCATCCTGAGACGTAATTCCTCCCAGTTGTGATGGTATAGGCACTGGATAGATATTCCCATTCCAAAAGGGAGAAACCAGAAGAAAGTGCTTCTAGACAAGTCCAAAACCTAGCCAGGCAAATCCCATTACGTCTTAAGCCTAGAGGATCATCCTCTTTGGCTCCACGCTGTGCCCTCCACGCCCTCTTCGCCCTCTAGGGTGGTGGCTTTGCCCCTGAGGGCTGTGGTCAGAGGCAGCTGGGTTCGCTGTAACTATCAGAGGTGGCCCTACCCTGTGAAATCAAGGGGTAGACAGGCTTGCCCTGAGCTTATATACTCTGTGTCTTGGTGGCAGTGGCAGCACTGGGGGTCTCTAAATTGCGCTTGGGATCATCCTTCCTTTTCTTGAAGAACAAAGAATGTTTGCATCCAGGTAGCTCTGCTTTCAGAAGTCCAAAGCCTTACTATATTTTATTCCATGTCCATCCCCTTTACTGCAAGTTGCCAGTATCTCTACTGGTATAATCCCATCTCTCTTCCTGGCTTCTGCTGAGAGGGCTGATTAAGTCTAGGGAATCTCTTTAGAGGGGAGTGTTCAGCCACACCCTTGATTTTTCTCTCTGTAACACTCTTATTTTTTGTAATATGGATAGCCTGAGAATTTTCTGACTCTAGTTCCTGAGTCCCTGTTGCTTAACAATTTCTTTAATTTGTCTTTTCCCTTTTGCATTTTACTGTAACCAGTTAAGGAGAAATCAGGTTGTATCTTCAACACTTTCCTTATAAATCTCCTCTGCTAAATATCCAAGGTTGTCACCCACAAAGCCACTTCTCCATTTCTATTTAGTTGTTACAGTGACACCCACCTCATAATCCAAATCTGTTTTATTTAGGGTTCTCCAGAAAAACAAAGCCAGTAGGATTTTTTTTTATATGTAGGAGATTTATTAAAAGGAATTGGTTTATGCAAGTATAGATTCTGTTGAGTCCAAAATATGCAGTGTGGGCCAGCAGCCTGGAAACACAGGAGAGCTGATGGGGCAGATGAAAGCCAAAGGCAGTCTCTTGCTCAGGAAAGTCAGTGTTTTTGTTCTGCCCAGGTTTTCAGGTGATTGGATGGGGCCCATCCACATTATGGAGGGAAGTGTGCTTACTGAAAGCTCACCAACTTAAATGTTAATCTCCAAAGATTCATTCCGGATTGACACATAAAATTAACCATCACTGGAGGTAATAATAGTGTAGATAAGACAGGCCAGCACCAATAGAGGTTTAAAAAAATCTGAGTGAAAATATAATATAACAAACTGGAAAATATAATTGGATGTGGGAGTAAGTGCAAAATTGCAAGCCTTTGTTTTTGCAAAGATGGTGGTACCATTTTTCTAAAATGCCCAGGGCAGAAGGCACTGCACTTACTAGAATGATTACTTAAAAAGTGATTCTCCACCTCGGCTACATGTAGAATCATCTGGAAGATTTTAGGAATCTCTCTATCCAAGCTATGCTACACACCAGTTAAATCTAAATTCTGGGCGTAAAGCCAGGCGTGGTGGCTCAAGCCTATAATCCCAGCATTTTAGGAAGCCAAGGTGGGCGGATCACCTGAGGTGAGTTTGAGACCAGCCTGGCCAACATGGTGAAACCCTGTCTCTACTGAAAATACAGACATTAGCCAGGTGTGGTGGCACACACCTGTAATCCTAGCTACTTGGGAGGTTGAGGTAGAGGAATTGCTTGAGCCTGGGAGGTGAAGGTTGCAGTGAGCCGAGATCACGTCATTTCTCTCCAGCCTGCTGGGCAACAGAGCGAGACTCCATCTCAAAATAAATAATTACATGAAACAAATAATAAATACATTCTGGGCATGAGACCAGGCGTCAGTATTTAAAAACCTCCCTAGGTGATTCCAGAGTGTAGCCAGCCTTGAGAACTGCTTTTGAGAGAAGCAGAGTCCTGAGAAGCCTTTTACAAAAATTTTACCTGCCCGACAAAATCCTGGAGTACATGAGCCCAAGTTTCATTTCCGTGCTGCTTTCTTTTCCTAGCTGGCCTTGGTCGCACGGGCACTCTGATAGCATGCTACATCATGAAGCACTACAGGATGACAGCAGCCGAGACCATTGCGTGGGTCAGGATCTGCAGACCTGGCTCGGTGATTGGGCCTCAGCAGCAGTTTTTGGTGATGTAAGTAGTAGCGTACGTCTGTAGTTCCAAGGGAACAAGTGGGGTTGGAATCTGATGGGGACTGGAATTTCCCTTAGTTTCCAGTAACAATGGATAGTCTGGTAGGAAGAAGTTGTTCATGTGTCTTTCTGGAAAGCTCTATTTTGATGTTATTTAAATGCTCTAGGAAGCAAACAAGCCTCTGGCTGGAAGGGGACTATTTTCGTCAGAAGTTAAAGGGGCAGGAGAATGGACAACACAGAGCAGCCTTCTCCAAACTTCTCTCTGGAGTTGATGACATTTCCATAAATGGGGTCGAGAATCAAGACCAGCAAGAACCCGAACCGGTAATGAAGCTGTTTCTGTTGAGATGTTGTTACAGCTTTAACTGCTGTTGAAACCTTGTCAGGGCATGGAGAAATCTGTAGGTAAAATAATAAAGCAGCTCTTGGATGATTGTCAGTTTTTTATATTTATAACCCTCTCTAGGCACTTTTTACCCAAAATAGTGGAAACGAGGTTGTGCATCCATAAAACTGTAACTTGGCAGGTGCATAAAAGGTTGTGAAGTGAGCTCTTTAGCCAGATCTAACCTGCCCCTCACCCCTTTTTGCCATTTCACAACAGCCGATTTAGGAAAGCAATCAGTCTCAAATGGAGAGCTTTTAGCAAATCAAGGGCTTAGGGGGCAGCAGTACCACATGAAGTGGTAGTAAGTACACTGTGAGATTTTAAAAAGAATGTTTTCAAACGTGAAAGCCCATTAACCGTCTTCACTGTTGATACGTTCTATAATGAGTGCTGGGCTGTCTCTGAAAGTCAACTTTGGCTGTCTTAAAATGTGATCTGTAGCTTGATTGTGAAATGAAAAATACTTCAGAGTTTGCAGAAACGTGGACTCTCTGTGTTTATGTGGATAAATTGCTGCTCTGCTTTACTGCATTAATAAGTGCAATTTAAACCATTAGCTCAGTGTTTTTTTTACTTACACAGTACAGTGACGACGACGAAATCAATGGAGTGACACAAGGTGATAGACTTCGGGCCCTGAAAAGCAGAAGACAATCAAAAACAAACGCTATTCCTCTCACGTGAGTCTGGGTTCCTCTGTTGTGGTTGATGTTTCTTTATTATGTGTGTGGGGTCCTTGGTGAGGGTTTTTCCTGTACATTTTTCTCCATAGTTGCAAGCCCATGATGCCACTTTGAAATGTTTGCCTATGTTATTTAAAACCTAGGGGTGCTGGCCTTGGAATCTCTCAGCTGTCCCTTGTTTACCTTGGTCCTCATGAGCCTTTATGGGTGGGAAGGCGACATCAGGGATACTTTTTCTCCATGAATAATCAGCCCGGGGCATCCTCCAGAGCTCAGCAGCAGATGGAAAGCCCAGGATGCCAGACCTGTCCGTAGTTATAAACTGGTCTGTTTCTTTACATTCGCCATGTTGCAGATCATTCATTTTGATCAGCATGACATGACGGCTTAATGACATTACGTTGTTTTTGGGGCAACAGTGAACTGGTCTAAACTATATTTTGGGTTTTTTGTTTGTTTCTTTGGGGAAGGATTTTCTAATTACAGAGGAAGATTTAGCCTGAGAATAGGAAGTGTTACAGTTACTGAGTGTATGTGTGTCCGTGTGTACATTCTTGTGAACGTGTGTTAGTTGGGATGGAACCTGACAGAGCGTCCAAGATTATTAGAAGAATACGCAGAAGCAAACTGCGTGACCGTGGTCTTTTTTATAGGCTGCTCTTTAGTAGATGCTCCCACCTGTTGCCACTGGATTTCTTCCTTCTAGTTACTTCCTCTTTCAGTGTGGGGCACCAGATTTCCAACCTTCTTTTTTGGGGGAAGGGAGTGTGATGGACGTAGATCATTTATTCAGTAAGCATCGTGTAATACGGTAAGGAAGTATGATGTAATAAACCATTTGTATTGGCAGAGAACAGGTTTTCTTTTTAACTGAAAGTAATTCCTCACTAGTATCTCGTCATAAAAATCCTGAAGTAGAATCACATGCAAGGCATGTGTCATTATGGGCTGCTCTTCTGGGAGGTTCTTCAAAGACCCAATGTAAAGAGTTGAGTTTTGCAGTATGCAGTGTTATGTGATGTAGGGCATCCATTTGCAGTATGCAGTGTTATGTAGGGCATCCATTGTAACAGGCATTTATGAAGATTTCTTTTGCAGCTTAGTGGTACTGTAGTCAACTAGACTGCTTTAAAAATGGTGCCTTTTGGCCAGGCATGGTGGTTCACACCTGTAATCCCAGCACTGTGGGAGACCAAGGTGGGCGAATCACCTGAGGTCAGGAGTTCAAGATCAGCCTGGGCAACATGGTGATAGCCCATCTCTACAAAAATACAAAAATTAGCCGGGCATGATGGTGGGTGCCTATAATCCCAGCTACTCGGGAGGCTGAGGCAGGAGGATCGCTTGAATCTGGGAGGCAGAGATTGCAGTGAGCTGAGATCGCGCCGCTGCAGTCCAGCCTGGGTGACAGAGTGAGACTCCATCCCAAAAAACAAACAAAGAAAATGGTGCCTTTTGTATAATTTACTCAACTCCGAATGTCATTTTGTTTTTAATTTCCTTATTAAAAGTCTTCATCTAAGGCCTTCATGGTTTTTCTTCGGCAGTATTGTGGTGGCTCCAGGTAATCATCCAGATACTAACTCTGCATGTGGCAGAGGCAGGCAGTGCCCTCGAGCAGTGCTTCTCTGACTTAAGTGTGCATGAGGCACCCGGCACTTGTTGAAATATGGGTTATGATTAGTGGGGTGGGGGCAGGGCCCAAGATTTCACATTTCTAGCAGAGGCTGCTGGTCCAGGGACTACACATTGAATTGCAAGTCCTAGGAAACTGATGCTTTTGTGGGTTGATTTTAGCTGTGTCCAGATTTTTTTGTTTTGTTTTTCAGAATCAGCATCATCATTTATTTTTTAATATTTTGTTGCCTGCTGTTCAGAAGTCAAGGTGAGAGTCAGGGGATACAAATCCTGCTTAGTCAAAAGTTTTTGTTAAATAGACAGTTTCCTTTAGTCACCCTCTGAATCTGCTACTCCGATTAACATGAGTTCAAATCTAGCTGGGCATGGCGGTGTTCACCTGTAGACCAGGCTATGCAGGAGGCTGAGGCGAGAGGACCACTTATCCCAGGAGTCTGAGGCTGCAGTGAGCTCAGGATTCCTTTTGGTAATATCCTAAAAACAATATATAAAAATAGCCCCACATAACACAAATAACAAAGTTTTAGGCCACACTTTCAAAGAAGAAAGCAAAATACTAGTTTTTCTAAGCTCTGAGTTATGTGTATAGACCCCGGGGGATTTTTGATGAGTCTCAGCAAATCTCCTTCCTCCTCCGTTACAACATTTTGTGTATCCCTTCTCTGCTTTTCAAACCCTTTCTGCTATTATTTGCAGCTTTTTGGCCCTAGAAAAGATCAGTCGAAGGTTTTCTTTCTTTCCCTCTTGTGTCTTTGTAGTTATTTTAGGAATAGAAGTCCCTGAGGGACTGTGTTCAACAATGGCTTGGGTTGAAAAATACAAAATCATTTCTTCATCCCAATTTTGACTCATTGATTTCTGTGAGCAAGTTATTTTGCTTTAACATTGGCACTTAGCCTTATGAAAATACCATACGTGCAAGAAAGAAAGTGAGAAATACACAAGTACTAGTGACTTTTAGGAGAAAGTTGTAGTACATAAAATATTATTCCAATGATTGATTTCTCTCTTTTTTTTTTTTTTTTTTAAGACAGAGCCTTGTTCTGTTGGCCAGGCTGGAGTGCAGTGGTACGCCCTCGACTCACTGCAAACTCCGCCTCCCAGGTTCCAGTGATCCTCCTGCCTCAGCCTCCCGAGTATCTGGGATTACAGGTGTGCACCACCACACCCTGCTAAATTTTTGTATTTTTAGTAGAGGCAAGGTTTCACCATGTTGGCCAGGCTTGTCTCGAAATCCTGACCTCAAGTGATCCACCCGCCTCAGTCTCCCAAAGTGGTAGGATTACAGGCATGAGCCACCAGTGCCTGGCCAGTTTCTCTTTTATAAATGGTCAGTTTTGGGGGAGAGTTTAAGTTTTTTATCAATTGTAAAATGGCCATTTGCTCAGCTTGTCTAATCCTGACTACAGTGATGACAGTAAACCATGTGGCACCATTGACATTGAGCTGATCTTCAGGACGTGATGACAAGTATATTGTCTGTGCTAAAATGGATTTGGTAGATTTCATAACTTGAGCCATGAGGCCTGTCGTGCTGCATACTGATGGTTTTGGCAGGTTTGGAGATGGGTATGTGTGTTAGCAATGGAAAGTAATTCTTAAGCCATGAGGTTTACTAGAGGAACAAATAACCATCTATAATGCTGACACCTGGACAGGCCGTTCTGCCTTTAAGGAACTGAAAGTGAAGCCTGGGATGGGTAGAGAGTTTTCTAGTGCTCCCAGGCCATTTATTCATTCCGTTTAAATATTCACCCCTGTGATCTTAATATATATTAGTAGGCTTGTTTTTTTTTTGTGGGAAGATTAAATAAGATGGTGTAGGTATAACTTGTAGGGTGAGGTTAGCTTGTATTTCGAGTTCACCCTTTAGTCTAATCCCTTTCCACAATATAAGATGCCTGGCATGTACATTTTTTTTTTCCCGAGACAGAGTCTTGCTTTGTCACCCAGGCTGAAGTACAATGGTGTAATCTTGGCTCAGTGTAACCTCCGCCTTCCGGGTTCAAGTGATTCTCTTGCCTCAGCCTCCCGAGTAGCTGGGATTACAGGCACCCGCCATCACGTCTCGCTAATTTTTGTATTTTTAGTAGAGATGGGGTTTCACCATGTTGGCCAGGCTGGTCTCGAACTCCTGACCTCATGATCTGCTCTGCCTCAGCTTCCCAAAGTGTTGGGATTACAGGCGTGAGCCACTGCGCCTGGCCTGACATGGAATTTTTAATGATGACAGTGATGAGGTCAACAATAAAAATGACATGATAAACCAAATCAGTCACTTCCAAATTGATCAGCAGTACCACGCACGCGGCACATGCTCAGTAGCGGCTCTAGTATTTGGTCACAGATGTATCCAGGTAACCATGTGGAAGTGCAGTCACTGGAAGGAGCTTCTGCCCTTCTAAACGGGAGGAGGTTTCCTTCCTTGCTGCTAGAACCCAGATCAATGGATTAAGAAACACCAGGCTGAGGCTGGACACAGTGGCTCATGCCTGTAATCCCAGCACTTTGGGAGTTCAAGGCAGGAGGATCACTTGAGCCCAGGAGTTGGAGACCAGCCTGGCCAACATAGTGAGACTCTGTTTCTACAAAAAAATTAAACAACAACAACAACAACAAAAAACTAACTGGGCATGGTGGCATGAACAGGTAGTCTCAGCTGCTGCTCAGGAGGCTGATGTCGGAGGATTGTTTGCACCTAGGAGTTGGAGATTTCAGTGAACTATGATAATGCCACTGCACTCCAGCCTGGGCAGCAGAGCAGTACCTTCTGTTTCTTTCTTTCTTTCTTTTTTTTTTTTTTTTGAGACAGAGTCTTGCTCTGTCGGCCAGGCTGGAGTGCAGTGGCATGATCTCGGCTCACTGCAATCTTCACCTTCCGAGCTCAAGCAATTCTCCTGCCCCAGCCTCCCAAGTAGCTGGGATTACAGGCGTATGCCACCACACCTGGCTAATTTTTGTAATTTTTTTTAGTAGAGAAGGCGTTTCACCATGTTGGACAGGCTGGTCTCGAACTCCTGACCTTGGGTAATCCGCCTGCCTTGGCCTCCCAAAGTGCTGGGCTTAGAGGCATGAGCCACCGCGCCCGGCCGACCCATTTCTTAAAAATGAAAAAGAGGCCAGGTGCAGTGGCTCATGCCTGTAATCCCAGCATTTTGGGATGCCGAGGCAGGTGGATCACCTGAGGTCAGGAGTTTGAGACCAGCTGGCCAACGTGTTGAAACCCCATACTAAAAGTACAATACTTAGCTGCGCGTAGTGGTGCACACCTCTAATCCCAGCTACTCAGGAGGCTACAGTGGGAGAATTGCTTGAACCTGGGAGGCGGAGTTTGCAGTAAGCCAAAATCACGCTGTTGTACTCCAGGCTGGGTGACAGAGCAAGATTCCATCTCAAAAAATTATAATAATTAAAAAATAAAAAACCCCAAGCTGAAAGCCAACTAGTATGAAGAAAGTGAGTGCAGAAAACAACTAAGAAAAATCTATAGTATGCATACTTCAGTGAAATTTTGCTCATTTTGTGCTGCCCTTGGTTAAATGTGAACCGTATTATAAAAATGTGCCATTCCCTTAGCTTCCTGGATGACTCAAGGAGTTAGTGATTCCATTGAAATGAGATCAGTTCTGCTGTGTTACGTTCATTTTTAGTTGTGCCTCCTGTGATTTTGTTAACTAGTCTGGGGTTTTGTGTTTTTTGTTTGTTTGGTTTTGGTTATCTGGTGTTGCCTCCTTTGCCCATTATGGTTTGGTTTAGTTTTCTGTGTGTGCACATCTTGTGCTTTTTGAAGAACCTCAATCATTTATCTATGACTGATTTCAGTATCATAAAGTTAAATTAACATGGGGTAGTTATGTAACTAGTGACTGAGTCCCCAAGTATCAAACCTGTTTAAACACAGCATTTTGTTCTCCAACATAAAATGGCAAAACTCCATCCTTGTGGACCGCCCCTTTGTATCCCTGTTGCTGTTTTGGGCTTTTAGGGTGTCTAAAATTACATATGGCTCGATTGATTGATTGATTGATGATTGCGTAATTTATTTTGGCTTCCCAATTTGAACATCTGTTCTTTCCCCTTCACCCCTTTCCAGATGTCCCCTAGCTGTGCTGACCTCTGCACTGTGTAGTGTTGTCATCTGGTGGATTGTTTGTGACTACATTCTTCCCATCCTGCTATTCTGTCTCGATGGTTTCAGAACACAGTAGCCATCAGGACCCCCTGACAGATAGCTGCTGTAAGTGTCCCGTTCTGTTTCTCTGCCGTTGCTTACTTCTGGTGCCTAGTGTGGTTCCCACAATGCATGTTTTTCTCCTTGTCAGCTCCTAGCTTTGTTGGTTTGCCTATTTTCAAAGGTTCTTTTTCTGAATCTTTTCAATTAATGGGATGGTGGTGGGGAGGGAAGGTGGGCTTCACTATTCCTCTCATAGAAAGGATATTAAAAGTAACATATCTTGTTTTAAAGTTATGCTTATCCTTAACAGATATTTCAAAATAGCAGTTGATAAATGAAGACACTGAAACAGGTTTTCTTCCCTATCAAAAGTAGTGAGTTAGCTTGGGATAATTGGGGTGGTTTTATTTTTGTTGGTTGGCTATACAGTTTTCCTCTAGTTGTTTCTGTGTCTTGAGTATGTCCTTCCCAATCTAGCAAGGAAGCATTTTCCCCACTGATCTACTTTCATTAAATATGTGATTTTGTAGCCTCGAAATCTGCCGTTGGTACAGCAGCTCTCTCATGAGTCTTCTCTCTAGTGTGCGGAATGTCCTGCCCTGTCTCCTTTTCCTCCTCCCCTTTAGGGAATACAGTAAGTACAGTGTGTAGCACTTGATACTAAATGAAAGTAGGAGGTCAGAGCTGAGGCCGCCTGTTGAAGTTGGTGCATTCCCACATGATGGTCATTGCTCCCGCTTTTCTTCTTGCCCAAACATAGCCAGAATGCCTTTATTAGGCTGATAGCAGCAAATTTGTATTCTCTTGAGATCTTTTATCTTTGAAATGAAGACCTTAACAGCGAAGAGGCTTTATTTCTGCAGAAGAATGTGCAGGAGGCCCACTTGTGGAGCAACCTGTTGAAGACCCCCAGAAGGCGGGTGTGTCCCGCGTCACGGGTCCACCGCCACCCTCCTGTGTCTGAGCTGCATTCTTCCTTCTCTCAAGCTTTTCCCTTAATTATATTTTAAGACTTTCTTCTCTTTTTTCCTCTTGGACTTGGAAGTTATGAAAGAATGCAAAAGTTCCTGGCAAGATCTCTTCCAAAGAAAAATTCCATTGCAACCAACTCTGGTACTTTGTGGTTTCATTGAGTATTTTCACATAGCTGAGAAAGATTTAAAAATCAAACTGATTTCACTCTTCAGAATTAGGCAAAACCTGGTTAACTTGCTCCTATTGATGGCATTTTCTTGAATATCTTACAAATAAAAGCTTATTGTCGCGCATTCAGACGTGCTGTATTTCTGAGATAGATCAACCTTCTGGGTGTTTTCTCCTTTACTTCTCTTAGTCAGCTTTGATTGCCACATATTGTGACTCAAGAGCATCATGCGCTACATAGATTTATTCTTCTCAAACTGTTGTGAGTGGCAGAGATGTTCCGAATGGGTGGAACAGTAGCTAATAATACTTAGGCACTTTGTGGTTGAATGATCATTCCCAGGGTAAGTTTAAAAACGGTCTCTATCAGGCTCTTTGCTTTCAGTATTCCATGTAAACTATACCTCCTGTTATTGTTGTTAATGACGTTTGCCGTGGTATTTCTAGACCCAAGCAGAATATTCAGTTTAGCCTGACTCATTATTTGGAATTTTCAGAAGCAAAAAACTTGTGACAGTTACAGTGGTGTTAATCAGTATCATCTTTGTAGCACCCCATGACTTTCTTTCCAAAGGGTTTTATTTGTGAGTTGGTGACTCCTGAGTGCCACCATCCACCATCAGCACCACCCTCCTCTGCTGGCAGCGGACGCAGGTGGCATGGCACCGTTTGATCAGTTGTTTCCAGTGAGAAGCTCCTGTTATGCAGCATGCTTGGAGAATTAGGCCGTAACAACACTTCAGGCTTCTGAGTCAGACCCGGAGATAGTGGGAAAGGCTTGTCTGAAGGCAGCAAGGCCTCAGGGTCACCTTTGTGCATGCTCTTGTAGTGTCCAGAGTGGACAGCCAGTATACATAGTGCATAGTTGTCCTGATGGATTGTTTTCTTGGAATTGGACATTTATGTTCCAGACCTGGCTTTTTAGTTTTTGGCTTGGCCGTGTTCCTTGGGTTGCAGATTTCACTGTATCTGAAGTCTCAGAGTACTGAGGCTCCAAGGATGCTGCAGAGAAGAAGGTGAACTGCAGTAGAGGCAAGAGGTAGGTAGGACAGAGGATTTTGTCAGGGGAGATGGGAAGGAAGAAAATGCATCTGCTGCACACTGCTCTGCAAAGCCATGCCTGGCCTGGGTCGGGAGGCAGAAGGCAGCGAGTGCCCGGGTTCTCTGTGGCAGAGGCAACGCGTCACCCTCTGGTGCCTGTCAGGTGGTGTGCGCTGTCACTGGTGATAGCTCAGTGGAGTTCTACCCCCACCCTGACTTCATCAGTGTATAACCTGCAGTTAGGATAATACTGTGTTGTCAGTGCAAATAACTGGAATCTTCCCTGGTATGATTAGCACACTCAAGTTCTGTCATTCTCTTGGTTTTAAAGTTCCACAGAAATTACTAGCTATTTAATATTATTATTATATTAGTTCACTTTACACTAATTTTATAGAGAAATAAATACTTTTTAAAAGATGTTTTCCAGCAGCCTAAGCATGACTGCACGATTGAGCCGTAGTGTCTTATTTTGAATGCCATTTCAACACTTCAGTCTTAGTTAATTTGAGAAATCAGGGTTCAGATTTCCTAAGCAGGCAGTGTATCAGCTCTTGTGTTTTCCTCAGATTAATTATTTTGCAGTGTGATTGTTGTCTGTACTTTCGGCCAACCATGGCCTCAAATAATTTGAGAAGTAGGTGTTATATTTCAAAAAAGAGCCAACAGGAGTCTTGTTTTCCCCGTGCGTGAGGCAGTGGCCCAGGGGAGCGTGAGAGCTGTGGCAGTGCCAGGGCTGGCCTGGGCTTCAGAAGTAGCAGTGAAGCAGCAGCGGTTTGTTCTGTTTTATTCAAAATTCTATATTCAGATTCTTAGCAGAGATGAATAAATATTTTCTCTTCACTTTATATAAACAGAAATAATTTTTAGGGATGGGCAGGCTAGCTCATACCTACAAATCTCAACACTTTGGAAGGTCGAGGCAAGAGAATCACGGAGGCCAGGATTTTGAGACCAGCATGGGCAACATAGCGAGACCCCCATCTCTATAAAATAAAAAATAAAAAAGTTAGCTGGGTGTGGCGACATGTACCTGTAGCCAGCTACTCTGGAGGCTGAGGTGGGAGGATCAGTTGAACCCAGGATTTGAGGATGCAGTGAGCTATGATTGTGTCACTGCACTCCAGCCTGGGCAACAGAGTGAGACCCTGTCTCTTAAAAAAAAAGAAAAAAAAAGAATTTAAAAATAATCCTTTGTCTTTAGAAGTAGAATTCACAAGCCAGGGTAATAGTTGCCTTTAATCATACAATTAAGTCTTCACGTACACTCTTTTTTTTTTTTTTTTTAAATACAGAGTCTCAATCACCCAGGCTGGAGATCGGTGACACAAACATGGCTCACTACAGTCTTGACCCTGGGAGGTCAAGGTCAAGGAGATCCTCCTACCTCAACCTCCCAAGTAGCTGGAACCACAGGCACTCCCCACCATGCCCAGCTAATTATTATTATTATTATTATTATTATTTTGTAGAGAGGACGTCTCACTATGTTTAAGAATTTGGGCTTCTTAATGGTGTCTTGTTTCAGGACTGAAAATGTGAGAAGCTGCTTTTACTTTTGAGCACAAAGATTGGTTTGGCTGGAGGATTTCTTTGGTGTAGGAATTGCTTAAAATGCCCAGGCTGGTCTCCAACTTTTGGCCTCAAGTGATCCTCCTGCCTTGGTCTCCCAAAGTGCTGGAATTATAGGCATAAACCACCACACCCAGCTCCTTTTTCTGTTGTATTAGAACATGCAACGTATCAGATGATCACACTCTAGGAGAATTTCTGAACCAAACATTGGCTGATTTAAACAGGATTCACGTCCCCCTGTGAGACAGAAAGCTAGTTTCTTTTTTTTTTTTTTTGAGATGGAGTCTTGCTCTGTCCCCTTGGCTGGAGTGCAGTGGCACTATCTCGGCTCACTGCAAGCTCCGCCTCCTGGGTTCCCGCCATTCTCCTGCCTCAGCCTCCTGAGTAGCTGGGACTACAGGCGCCGCCACCTCGCCCGGCTAGTTTTTTGTATTTTTTAGTAGAGACGGGGTTTCACCAGGTTAGCCAGGATGGTCTCGATCTCCTGACCTCATGATCCACCCGTCTTGGCTTCCCAAAGTGCTGGGATTACAGGCTTGAGCCACCGCACCCGGCCAGAAAGCTAGTTTCAAGGGGCCCTCAGAAATCCTGCATGAGTAAAGTGAAACAGTGAGGAAAACTGCCCCCCTTCTCCCCAAAAGGCTTGGGACCGCTGGCCCAGACAAGCTCCAGGTTCTGCTCTGGTTGCCTTTTTTTTTTGAGATGGAATCTCGCTCTTTGGCCCAGGCTGGAGTGCAGTGGTGCGATCTTGGCTCACTGCAACCTCTGCTGCCCACGTTCAAGCAGTTCTCCTGCCTCAGCCACCTGAGTAGCTGGAATTATAGGCACCCGCCACCACACCCGGCTAATTTTTGTATTTTTAGTAGAGACAGGGTTTCACCATCTTGGCCAGGCTGGTCTTGAACTCCTGACCTTGTGATCCACCCGCCTTGGCCTCTCAAAGTGCTGGGATTACAGGCATGAGCCGCCACGCCCAGCCTCTTGTTGCTTTTTCAGTGATGAGACGTTTAGCACTTCACCAAGTGTTGGATATGCTTTGGTTTGGGTGATGCTAAGGTTGTAGAAATGTATTAATCTTAGCATATTTTAAGGCCCTGTCATTGGTATATTAGCCGGCATGGTGGTAGCTGAGGTCTGTGAGGTAGGATGCTCACTCGTAATGGTTCCTTTTTACTCTTTTGAGCTGGGTTCTCATAAGTTGTTACTGGCTTTCTCACCTTTATGTTTGAATAGGAGAGAAGAAAGCTTGTTAAGTCAGTGTTTTCTCTTTCAGAAAAGTAAAAGTTGGTATCTATAAATGTGTGTATATGTGTTTAGTTTGTCATTGATTATCTCTTGAAGAAAAGAGTTGCATATAGGCCTGGCGTGGTGGCTCACACCTGTAATCCCAGCACTTTGGGAGGCTGAGATGGGCAGATCACCTGAGGTCAGGAGTTCGAGACCAGCTTGGCCAACATGGCAAAACCTCATCTTTACTAAAAATACAAAAATTAGCCAGGTGAGGTTGTGGGCGCCCATGGTCCCAGCTACTCAGGAGGCTGAGGCAGGAGGATCGTTTGAACCTGGGAGGCGGAGGTTGCAGTGAGCTGAGATTACACCACTGCACTCCAGCCTGGACAACAGAGCAAGACTCTGTCTCAAAAAAAAAAAAAAAAAAAAAGAAAAGAAAAGCATATAAAATCTTTTGATGTCTTCTGCTATTTTCCCTATGACAATTTAAAGAAAAAAAAGTCAGAGGACCATCTGCCTCTAAAAGGACATTCCATGTGGCCTTTATTTCCAGGTGTTCTTTTCTGATTCATCGTGTACTTCCTACTGGGCAGTCTACTCTCATAGGCAGCAGTTTTGCAAGCTTTTTAGAGTTTAATTAAGGCAAGCTTTACAAAATTTAAGTGTTTTCACTTTCATTTTAGTGGCACTTGGAGATTTAGTGTTATAATCCAGACGAAACTCATATTTTGCTTAAACACTTTCTAAAATTTTGAAATGTTACATAAAATTAGTATTGATTTAGTGGATTATTACCCATACTTACAGCTTTGAAGAGTAAATATTGTATAGTTATTTCCTGAATTTATGTTCCTATTCTTTAGAATTTGGGCTTCTTAATGGTGTCTTGTTTCATGACTGAAAGTCTGAGAAGCTGCTTTTACTTTTGTTGGGCAGAAAGATTTGTTTGGCTGAATTTCTTTGGTGTAGGAATTGCTTAAAATCCCAAGTCATTCACCTTCCAGAAGCAAAGCCCTCCGGTTATCTTTGTGTAGCCTTCAAAGAGAAATGAGATGCTTCATTTTAAAAGGCCTTGATGTAAAAATGTGTTTCACCTTTTTTTGGTAAATGTGTTGATGGAAAATCCTCTCAATTCTCAAGATAATTTGCACTAAAGTGCAAAAATACTTTCCTCTGTCAAGTATTTGCAAATGGTTTCAGTGAATGTAATCTTATTTTTTTCCAACTATTTTCAGAGTAATTCTTCAATCCAGTGTTCAGAGCTGTAAAACATCTGAACCTAACATTTCTGGCAGTGCAGGCATTACTAAAAGAACCACCAGATCTGCTTCAAGGAAAAGCAGTGTTAAAAGGTGAGAAAAGAATCCTACTCTTCTGAAAAGTTGCAAGCATTGGCTTTCCAGTTTAATATTTGGACCCTACCTCTGAAGATTGACATGAAATTAGGAGAAAGTAGAGTCTGTGTGTTACTTGTTCATTATCTAAGAAAATCTGGACCATTTTAATGTAGGCTTTTGTTTTGTATTTCAGAAGTAATTCTCGACACTGGAAATATGGTCTCTGGGTCATGATATGGGAAAGTTTTTAAATTAAGAATTTCCAAAGCTGGCTGTCAGGACGTGGAGGACATCATTCTAGGTGCATATCAGACACAGCATCATTGCTGGACGATTAGCTGAAATGAGTGTGATGGTGGACGTGGGATAACTCTAGAGAGTTTGAGGATCCTTCTCTGCCTAGTGACTCTTTGTCCTCTTGGCCACAGCCCACACCCGAGGCACTAGTTCTTGCACTGTCTTCAGTAAGTGGAGGCAAAATTTCTCAAAACCAATGTGTTCTGTGACCACGTCGGTGACTCTGTTGTCTTTGGATATTTCTCATGAAGTAGACATGTCATTTTTAAAGTTTTCTGATGACAGATCCCATCTGAGGAGAGAATAGATAGCCCAGGAGTGGAAGTGGGGATAGATGGCTCAGGAGTAGAAGGGGGCATCTTTTCATCTTTGCCTGGTGTTGGCTGCCCATGGAGCCCTGTTTCTGTTCTCCTGGTAAAAACGATCTCTTCTAACAGATGTGAGCGACCTGAAGATAATCAGAACCAGACTTTAAAATGTCCTGCACATGTGCCCCGCTTCTCTTCGGCTTCCCTGCCCTGTGTATCTGAGGCTTTGGGCCTCGGGGCCTTATCGGTGTGAAATTAGTCCCCAGTGCAAAGCAGCCAGTTTCCCGAGGGACCCTTGGCAGAGCTGGGAGCTCTGTGTGCTTTGCATTTGGAGGACTCGTTCAGCTCTGCCGTGTTTCCTCGTCACTGTCTGTTTCGTACAGCCTTACTGCACACTTACACTCACATGAGGACGCAGCAGTGCCCCGGCATGAGGATTTGAGGACTGTCAGGCACTGACTCATGATTCCAGGATTTAAAATTTTTCATTAGAAATGTACCAAATATTCCTATTTCTTTACTCTTTGATTCTACTTGAGAAGAATATTAGAGAAATACTGACCAAAGGTCAAAGATTTAGGTACATTGGAACAACGGCGGAGTGTTATCTATAACAGTGAGAAACAGGAAATAGGCTCAAGATTGTTACATTATGCCAAATGAATTGGGAGTCATACAGTTTAGTGCACAAAGCAATGAGTGAAGAGAGCCATGCATAAGAATTCGGAAGTAAGGGCCGGGCGCAGTGGCTCTCGCCTGTAATCCCAGCACTTTGGGAAGCCAAGGTGGGTGGATCACTTGAGGTCAGGAGTTCGAGACCAGCCTGGCCAACATGGTGAAACATCGTCTCTACTAAAAATACAAAAATTAGCCGGGCGTGGTGGCGGGCACCTGTGGTCCCAGCTACTTGGGAGGCTGAGGCAGGAGAATTGCTTAAACATGGGAGGCGGAGGTTGCAGTGAGCCGAGATCGCGCCACTGCACTCCAGCCTAGGTGAAAGAGCGAGACTCTGTCTCAAAAAAAAAAAAATTCTGAAGTATGACTCTAATTTTGTAAGTATACTATGTATGTATAGAAATATAAAGATGTATAAATATTTATGTACCTACAATACATCTGTATTTATAGATGAATAAGTGTCTATATATGTATAGAAATAAGACAAAGGAAAAATATGCTATGATACTAATAAAAGTTCTGGTTGGTGGGACAGTGGGGATTTTTTTTTCTTTTTTATCATCTTATTTTCCAATTTTTCTACAATAAATGAAGGGAAATGGGAGTGTTTTAACTGACGCTTTTAGGTGAGCCAAACTATTAATTCAGGCCAGGTGCAGTGGCTCATGCCTGTAATCCCAGCACTTTGGGAGGCCAAGGCAGGTAGATCATGAGGTCAGGAGTTCAAGACCAGCCTGGCCAAGATGGTGAAACCTCGTCTCTACTAAAAATACAAAAATTAGCTGGGTGCAGTGGCGGGTGCCTGTAATCCCAGCTACTCTGGAGGCTGAGGCTGGAGAATCACTTGAACTTCGGAGGCAGAGCTTACAATGAGCTGAGATTACGCCATTGCACCCCAGCCCGGGTGACAGAGCAAGACTCCGTCTCAAAAAAAAAAAAAAAATCAAATAAAAAGCCTATCATTGATGACAGTTAATTAGTTAATTTTGACATGTCTTGAAGGGGCGTATCCTTTTTAGGTATTGAGTGCATGAGTACTCGGGCTTTTTTTTTTTCTCTCTTTGACATGGAATTGCCCAGGCTGGAGTGCAATAGTGTTATCTCGGCTCACTACAACCTTCGCCTTCCGGGTTCAAACCATTCTCCTGCCTCATCCTCCCAAGTAGCTAGGATTACTACTTGTGGGTGGCATGTACGACCACACCTGGCTAATTTTTGTATTTTTGGTAGAGATGGGGTTTCACCATTTTGGCCAGGCTGATCTCAAACTCCTGATCTCAAATGACCCACCTACCTCAGCCTCCCAAAGTACTGGGATTACAGGCATGAGCCACCGCGCCTGGCCGCTCAGGTTTTTATTACAGCCTAGTGTGTCTTGCACATTTAATTCTGCTGTTTGCTTTTTTAGATTATGCTTTTTAGGTTACAGAGGAGTAGAGTCCGGGAGCCTGGCTAGTGCTTGCCAGGTCATACCATCTTCCTTTGAGGGAGGAAGGGCTGGCCTTGCTTCTGTTTTTCTATCTAGGTCTTGTTGCGTTTCCATGTCACTCCGGTGACCTGAACTCCTGCCTCTCTGGAGAAGTGGTTCCTGGTTGCAGCAAGTGTCTGCCTGAGGCCCCTGGCAGGGGTGATATGAGGGTCCTAAGGGAGATTTCAGAGCCAGTGATCTGGACTGAATGTTGAAATGGCCCAAAGCAGTTTCCAGCAATTTTGGATAGTTCTGAAAACCAAAACGACTTCCTTTAAATTCCAGAACGGACTTTCAGAGATGATGTGGAGAGCAAAAGGAGCCTAACAGTGAGGATTAACTGGGGCTTACCTTCCTCTAAGCGGGTTCTTTCTTTGTGCCTCTTTTGGGGCTTCGGCCTGTGTTCACATCACCTTACCTGTTATCCACCTGCAGCTTACAAAAAAAAAAAAGCAAATAAATTATGTATAGTTTTTAAGAATTGGAGTCAGCCACGCTGTAGCCTGGAGCTTTTACCCTACTGAATATTGTTCATAATATCCTACTGAATCATATTCATTTCTGGTTGGAGGGTAATGAGGGAGTTAGTATGTTGGTGCATGGTCTGATTCTGGGCACAATAGTATGAGCTAAATTTGAATAAATTTAAAGTATTGAGTGAAATCTTTAAACAGCAGTAGAAGAAAATAGAGCACCCTTTTGGGGTCCTTTCATCCCTACCTGCAAGGCACCAGGGTCGCCAGTTCCTACTGGTTTGTCATCATCTCTGTGGTGCATAGGAACTTGACCTGCCATTTTCATGTTCCTTGCCATCCAGGCTGAAGACTCCACCCAAACTCGCTTTGTACTTCATTGGCACTTTTGATTTTTGGGTTTACTGAGAGGCTCTTCAGCTTTGGGGAACTTTTTCAAAAACGTCAAAAGAGCAATTACTTGCAGCAGCTGAAAAAATAGGAGTGATGTCTTCACTATTTGTCTTTGGGAAAAGGTGCCGCAGTTTCTCACAGAAGATGACTATCCCCTCGTGTATCCACTTGAAGCTGTGCCCCATCGAAACCTAAATTTCATGTGGCCACAGGTCTGGGACGGCCGCCAGGCAGCCGGTGTGGCCCTCGGTCCTGCCAGGGCTCTCTGTGGCACCTTCTCCTTCCCTTCCCCGAGTCTGGAGAGGGAGGTGAGTGAGCTTCTCCACTTCCCACTCCCTGTTAGAGCTAGAAATCCATGCTAACCTTTCTCTTTTAAGAATTAATAAATCCAGTGAATAATTGGCTCCGTTGAATTGGCCTGTTTTCAGTGTTCTCATGTGACCTCTGTGAAGAGCTGTCTTAGAACAGTCTTGGAAATTTCATCGTGCTCCGAGTGAGAGCCTGCAGCCACGCCATTTGCTCGCATTCACTCATGTCTTCATGCAGCCCTTCCGCCGGTGTGCGTTTGTTAGCTTATGCAGTTTCTTTTGGGCAGGCTCTTTTTTTAAAATGATAACCTCATTCATTTTCTAAGAAACCGTCATGTACAAGTTACTTTAACTCTTGAGTTGCATCACTGGGAGCCATCACTTTCTGCTGCAGCTGCCAAACCAAACCTAAGGTCTGGACTTTGGGGTGCTCTGTACCTAATTCTTCATGTTGCGGGGGTTGGGGAGAGAAATGTTCAGCTTCTTTCCTTAGCCTCTTTTTTTTTTTTTTTTTTTTAAATGAGACAGTGTCTCTCTCTGTCACCCAGGCTGGAGTGCCATGGTGCGATCTCAGCTCACTACAACCTCCACCTCCCAGGTTTAAGCGATTCTCCTGCCTCAGCCTCCTGCATGGCTAGGGAATACAGGTGTGCACTACCACGCCTGGCTAAACATTTTTTTTCTGTATTTTCAGTAGAGATGAGGTTTCACCATGTTGGCCAGGCTGGTCTTGAACTCCTAACCTCAGGTGATCCACCTGCCTCGGCCTCTCAAAGTCCTGGGATTACAAGTGTGAGGCACCGCGCCCGGCCTCTTTCCTTAGCCTCTAAAACCACAAATGTTTTCAGGAGCCCTTCAGTTGGGAGCAGCTGCATCTAGGACCTCTGACTTCTTCAGTGTTCTCGGGTGGCTTGGCCCGTGTCACACTTGCCACCGCCTCTTGACCCTCAGAGCCTCAGATCTGGGTGGCTGTTCCATTGCTTCTGGGCGTTAACTTTTGGCTACTGCTGTTGTCTCCAAAGTCCATCAGGAGAGGAGTCCCAGAAGGTTGTCTCTAAATGTTTCTTGGTAAAATGCTGTTTCTCTCCAGTCTTTAAAAATATTAGTGATCCTTTGAAATTCCAGATATCTTCCCACTTGTCTCACTAGCTGACCTGGATCTTTTGGCTCAGTGCTCTGTTGGGATCTCTGAAAATGAAACAATTGATTCAAACACTCCTCCTTGAAGAGCACAGCAGCAGCATCGGGCGAGGGGCCCCTCCAGATTGGAAGTGGTTTTTCTGACTCTTCTTTTGGTTTCGTTTTCTGAAAGTTGTTATTGACCTGAAAGTGTAGCGTCATAAACTGGGGAAGGAGAGAAGAGAGGCAGGAGGAGAATTGTGGAGTGCGGAGGCAGGTGGCCCGTGGGGTGTCTCCTGTGCTTGGCGGCGCTGGAAACCGCTTAGGTGCCAGAGCTTTTTCTGTGACCAGATTCTGGCTTTTGAAATAACCCAGTAACAGTTCTCTGTCTTTTCATTCTGCCTGCTCCTCCCACAGCCTGGTTCCTCAGAGGGAAGGAAGGAGAACGAGTGCTTTGCAGCACGTGCCCCTGGCGGCATCATGGTACTTTCCTGGCCCTGCTGCCTCTCTGCCCGTCCGTCTTTTATGATTTTTATTTACTTGTATTGGTTTTTATAAATTTCTATTTTTTGCAGAACTGAACCTTTTTCTGCCCTGCCTTTCTCCTGTTTGTCTTTCCTTTGTGGTTGATATTGTGTTGTCTTCTCCAAAGTATTTGTCATTAGAAACTCACAGCAAGCGTATACTTTTTAGCATGTCAGCACTTTTATTATGTTGCCCTCCTTGTCTTTGATAACTGCCTCTGGACGCTGTGGAAACTTCACGGTAAAAATCCTTTTTTTTCCCCGTAGTCTCTCCATTTCAAGGACTAAAACAGTCTTGCGTTAAGTAAAAACCTGTGACCAGAGCTGAAGGAAGACTCTAGGAACTGAAAACTGCAGCAGAAATTAGCACAATTTGAAAACAAAACAAAATTGCAAAAGCCTTAGTTGCTTTCCACCTAAGAAGTTGATCAATGGAGAAAGTGTCCGCTGGAGTTTCAATAATGAACTTTGAGTTTGGGTGCAAGCGAATGACTCAGAGAAGGGCCCAGCTCTCAAGCTGAACGACAAAAATGCTGTTGTAAATTTAGTCTCAGGTGTAAATACCCAAGCCCTCTGGTTCCCAGGGAGCTGGCTGCTCTGTGGTGCACGTGTGTCTCTGTGATGGCAATCATTGTAGTTGCTGGCCTTCAGAAGAATTGAGGATCTGATGGAGGTTTTTTATGTATTTATTTTCTGTTCACCTTGTGACCCTGTGTCAAAATTTATAAAGATACAAAAGGCATTACTGAGATGGTACTTTCTGTAATTTGATACTATTTGGCTTAATCATCTTCACCTATTTGTAATACTGTTGTAATGTTAACTCTGTTAAGTACCCAAGCTGCTTGTCTTCCACCAAAGAGTGCTTTATTAACAAGAATCTGTGAAAACCACATTTAAATACTGTTGCACGTTGTAAGACCAGGTGGTATCTTGGTAACCTAAAACTTGCAAGAGAATATTAATGGTAGCTTTAGAAGACTCAGGAGGAGAAACTGACTTCAGAGCTGGAAGATGTTGCAAGTCATTGCTTTTTCTGTCCTTTAGGGACTGAAGAACTGGGACGTTGCCCATTGTTTGGTTGCCAGTCATACAAATTAAAATCATATTTCCTTCCTTGCATGGAAGAAACACACTGTCAGTTATTCCCCTTGGAAACAGCAATCCCAAATAATGTCGGCTTAAAAAAAGTTACCGCTTTTTTAGAGTCCTTCTCTGTAACATTGGATTTTTTTTTTTTTCCTTATGAGATCAGCCTAAGGCCATTGACGCGGCCTGCGATCTCAGTGACGATGATCTGCTTCTGGATCTCACTGTTGCCTTTGGTTAGGGAACACAACCAGTAACTCTGCAGAGCGCCTTCTCCCCCACCCTACTGGAACACAGCAGAGTCAGTGCCATGAAGCAGTCACAGAAACAGAATTGATTTGCTGCTTAAAAAAAAAAGGGGGCGGGGGCCCAAAATAAAAGAATATTTAGTACTCACCTCAGTTCCTTCCACAAGCAGTGGGTAGTTTAATGATTGTTAACCCATTTTTGCCTGTGCTGGGAGCACGGAGGGCCGAGATGTTGACAGCAGTAAGAAGCAAACGCTCTCCTAAGCCACAAGGCGTGCGCCAGGTCTAGTAGGCAACTCCATTTTACGAAGCTGCCTTTTTCACAAAACTTCAAGAAATTAAAGCAGTTGGAAGAAACAAGTTAAAGTCTTTAATGCAGAAAGGAATGGAAAGGCAGTGCCTCCATTTTGGTGCACTTTCTTGGAAGAAAGTGTGAAAATAACCGGCATCAGGAGAGACGGAAGATGCCGTGTTCTCAGCCAAACAAGCGACTCTTTCCCCGCCAGGCACTATGGGGTGGGGTCAGGCCAGCTTCTAAACACTGGGGACTGGATCACAGAAAAACAGTGGCTTTCTGTCCCTGGAAATGAATAGGCACAAAGACCCACTTGGCTGTGGGAAGACCACTCTTCAATAAGATGTGGGTGGGAGGAGGTACATTCCTTTTGCTGTTTTGAGCTGAGACAATATAAATATTCAAACTGTGCCATGCATAAAGCATTGAATTCTCAGGGCACCTCTTCTTCCCCTTACCCTTTTTAAGGCCATCCGCTCCATAAATAATAATCCAGGTAGTTGTGAAAATCGCGCTTCCATCTGATCCCTTCTTAGTTTGGCTTTTCGTCCCACCAGAACAAGTAAATGTAGGCGCCACAGCTCTTGTGAGTACTGTCTCCCTCACGGCGGACGCGCCTCCTGGTGTTTCGTCCAAGAAAAGGAAGGGTGTCCGCGGAACCACAGTCCTTTTTCATTTTATAAACTGCGTCTTCATGTTGCCTGCTCAAGTTTCCACCTATAATTGCTATCACTGTGGCTGTTTCTAAAAATCCTTCTATTTAACTGGTTCACTGAAATTAGTCATAGAAAACTTGTGATTTGGTGAAGAAGCATTCCTTGTAATAACCAAATGACTCGGGAAGGTGTGCATAGCAAGTGTTACACTTATGGGGACTGTCTCTAGAATCCAGGAAGTGTCGGTCTGAGGGATGGAAAGTTCTTCCTGCTATGAATGAGAGTGGATGCTTCCCCTCATCCCCAACTGAAACCACAAACACCTAGAATCTTCTGGGATTCTGACTTAGAGTCCTTGTTACAGAAGACCTTGTTGCTATGGAACATGAAACTGTGTCTGTCTGATGGAGAGATTCCCTTAACTTAACAGCCTTAAATAGCCCTGAAAGTACACCGGGACAGTTTGCAATGGAATTAAAATTAGAAGTGCATATTTTTAGGTGCCCTTGAAGCTTTCTGGGGACTCAAAATTATCAAGAGTCAGGGACGGTCCGGAGGAAGAGCATCTGCAAAACTGGGTTCCTAGAAGTACGGACGGACTTGGCTTTTTATAGAACTTGGTGGGGAGCAGCGCCTCGCGAGAGCAGAATGGCCTGGCGTGGCCAGTGCTTCCCGGCAGCACACGGCAGGGCTCTGCCGGCCTCAGAACTCCCCCGTTCTGAGCTTGATGCCCCGAGCCTGCCCCCTACCTCCTTCCTCCCCTCCCCTCCAGCCCTCTCACAGGGTGATTGCTACCTCTCTCTTGGGCCTAGGCAAGTTTTAGAGGAGTTCCCAAGCATTGTCATGAGGCCAGTGTGCCCACTGGCCCGATGGCCTGGGCTTGTGCGTGGCCCGAGGACTGTCCCGAGGCTTTCCCTTTTCCCGTCACCGTGGAGCCACAGAGGCAGTGCACTCATTGGATGTCTGTTCTTAACATGGCTTCTCTTTCTACATTAAAAAAAAGAATCATTATTGCATTTTGGAAAGCAGTGCTCATCAAAAGCAACTTTTAAAACCTATTTTATTGTTCCTTGAAATGTTCTCTCCCGCTGAAACTGCCCTGGAAAGGCTGCTGCTGCCCTTCCGTTTCCCCACATCAGGGTATTCTCCACGTCACTGAGCGGAGACGACTCCAGATGTGTTTAAAGACTGGACAATTCACCTATACTGTGTAGGAAATTACCTCCTTAATTACCTGGTAGAATTGTCAGCAGACATGTTCATCCAATGAGAGTACTGCAGTTTTCTATTAATAATTTGCAGACTTTTATCTAACCTGCACTCATGTACAGATTATTAAAAGTTTTAAAACGTAACTGATCAGTAGTGATCAATCATTGTCTTGATTTTTTTTTTACAGTGTATATTTCTAATCATATTTTTTAAAGCCAAGAGAACTGGTTGAATGAATGTTTATTTCCTGAAGGTATTTTTAAGATAAAGCTTCCTAATGGCCTGTAAACTTTGCATATGTGTGTAGTTTGATACATATTGTCACATTGGAAAATCTTGTGAGTTGTAACTGGTTTTATACAAAATATCGAATAGTGGAAATTGTATAATTACAATCATGTAATTAAAAGTATTAACCCAACAGCCTTTTTGTTCACTGTGTTACTTACCAGGCATTTTGAATTCTGGTAGGCAGTGGGTTAGAACATAAAGCAGAGGTAACCCGGCATCTGTGTAAGTCTTCTAGGACGCCCATAATGGAATACCCCAGACTGGATGGCTGACATAGAAGTTCGTTTCCTCACAGTTCTGGAGACTGCATGGGTAATGGTGTAAACACTTAAAAAGAGGTCACGTAAACTGTTTTGCCTTGAAGTGGGGACCCACGCATTGAAGGTAAGTCTCGAGAATCGTTCAAAGGCAAACCTGGGCCATGGGAGAGGAGATTGAAGGGCCCCTGCCCGCGGCCTCTCAGTGAACTGAAATGCAAGTGCTGTGGAAAGAGCAAGTCCCATTGGGCGGATCTTGCCCCAGCTCCGCCACTTCTGCGGCCTTGGGGACCCTTGATCTACTGGCCAAGCCTCACTTTGTTCAGTGTTTCAGTGGGACTAGCGAGCGCCTAGCGTTTGATTTAACAGAAGCACAAGGCTGTGCCTTAGCTGGGGGAGCGTGACACCCACTCTGCTGTCTCCCTCCTCCGGGTGTCTTAAGTGCAGCTGTGGGCGCATTGGAAAGGAGCATCTAGGGAGGAATTCTCCAAGAGCACGACCTTTAGCTCCTCTGTAGTGTACCCTGACTAGCTGTCACGCATTCCCGGCTGTCGGCCACGCACCGCGTCCCTGTTCTACAGAAATTCTTCCTGGGTGGTGCTGGCTATTTCCTTAGGATAAATTCTTACAAAGGGGATTTCTGGGTCAGAAATTTGTAAGATGTTAAAGCTCTTGCTGCACACTGTGAAAAAGCAAAAAGCGGCTTGGGTAGAATTGTAGAGAGCGTGCATTCTGGGCCCAGGCTGTTTGCAAACCTGAGCGCTGCCACTTAGATTTGGGCGGAGTGATTTAGGCTCCCTAAACCCGTTCCTTCTCTGAAGTGGGGATGGCAGTATCCATCTTGCAGGGTTGTGTGAGGATGAAATGAGTAGTTAGTATTTTTCGTAGCTGAGAACAAGTGTCTGGCACACGCTAAGAGCCATATATATTGTGCCTGATAACAAAAATGTTGTCCAGGAGAAGTGAAAATGCAGAGTCGCCGCTGCCCGCTCCTCTCCCGTTAGCCGCTGTTGTGACGCGGGTGAGTTGTTCAGGTCATCGCAGGACGCTGGCCTCAGCGCCGTGGGTCGCGCTCACTGTCCTGCTGCGTGTCGTCCTGGCTTCAGCTTTTCCACATTGATTTTGGGCATTTTGTCTTCCAAGCGGTTGGCACAGGCTGCCCTTCCGTCCTCGCCTCACCGTCTCTATCCGTTTACTGGGGGAGCAATGGGTCCCCCTGAGCAAAGCCTTCTGGGTTCCTCCCCAGCATCTCGGGGGTCCCTGGCCCGCGTGGGAGTGGGGGGCCTCCCGCCTCTAACCCCGCCTGACCCTGGGGGCAGGTCTGCCTGGCTCTGCCGCCTTCGGGACGAGCGTGCTCTGTCCACACCGAAATCCCGGGGGAGGGGGCCCCGGCCGGCCGCGGAGGCTCTGCGGGGCCGCGTCTGTTTCTAAAGGGGGAAGGACTCGGCGCGGGAGGGCGGCCGCGTGCTTTGTGAGCTGTGGGACTGGGAGGACAGTGGCTTCTCCTGGCCCTGGGTGTGTCTCTGTATTAACCAAGATGTCTTTTCAGGCGGGGCCGCTCTCCCGGGCGCGGGACTCCGGGGAACGCAGCGTGTCTGGGGTCCCCGCACCTGCCTACTCGGTGCCAGCGGACAGTCCGGGCCCCACGCGTTTCCCCGGCCCGGGCTGCTGCTGCCCCCACGGGAACGGCTCACTGGCTTCCAGGGCCGCTTGTCCTGCCCAGCACACGGGACAGAGGAGCCGCCACGCTGCTCTCTCTCGGGCCGGAGGGCAGAGGAAGGAGCTGGAGGAAGGGGCTTCTCGGAGCCAGAGCGCGAGACGGGGCCCCCGGGAGCGGGTCCGCCGCGCCTCCTCCAGCGGGGACTTCAGGGTGGCCTGGGCGGTGGAGCCAGCGGGGTCCCCGGTGCCTGCGCCTGCAGTGCGGGGTCAGCCGGGACCCAGGCGGAGCGAGGCGCACGGAGCGCCCTGGCAGCCCCGCGGTTGGCATGTCCTCGAGCCGCCGCTGAGTGTCCGCTCAGCACTCACTGGCCAGGCTGGAGGGTGACGGCTCGCGGCCGTTCTGGGCCCCAACCCAAGTGTGCCTTGCGTTTGAGATTTAGCGGCCAAGGTAACTAGTCCTTGCCGTCCACACAAACTCAAGCCCTGAGACTGGCCCTGTGGCGGTGGTAAGTACAGCCCTGTGCATCTCCTCCCTTTTCCAGCGATGGTTGGCTGTCCCAGGCTGTCACCTTTCTAGACCGGCTTCTCATCTGGCTGGGGATCCACAGGGACTAGACCTGCGGGGAAGGGCTCCCCTGGACACGCCCATTGCCCACCGCAAGTTCTCTCCGGTGCAGTTGAGGCCTCGCAGCAGGTGTGTCTGCCTCGTTTTTCTCTGGGGATTGAGCCATCAGCCCAAGGCCTTCCTGTAGGGGGGCCTGGGCGTGACTGAGTTGGGAATGGCCAGGCTGACACTGCCCTGGTTTGGTAGCAGGCCCGTTCCAGGCGCAGAGGGCAGTGCTGCTGACACGTTCTTAGGCTGGGAGCCCCTGTGAGATGATCTCATGGAAGCTGAGGCCCCTCCATCTCCCCAGAAAAGTTTGCACCAAATTTTTGAAGGCTGCATCGACAGGTCAACTTACTGGCTTGCTGGCTGTCGCCACACACCCCAGGTGTGCTGTTTGTACAGATGCTGTGTGGAGGGCGCCCCCGGAGGTGTGCAGTGAAGGCAGGGTCTATTCATCACTCAGCAGCACCCCCGCAGCCTCACCCTGCCAGGGAGCCTCCGTAAAAATTCCCGGGGCATCTTTCTACCTTGGTCACAGCGACCCGCTTCCCCAAGCATGTCCCTCATAGGCCACATGGCGTTCCCATTTCTCCTGCTTTCTTTCTATCCACCTTCCCTCTTCCTGAAAACTTCCCCAGCGTCACCGCTGGCTCCACCTCCATCCTCTCACCAGCAAAACATGCAAGTTGTGGTCAGTTCACTTAGAACTTGCCTCGGATACTTTTGTTTTCCTCACTGTTGCTCTGGTGCAAGACCAGTGGCCGGTATCCATGTGGGCCGCCAGGACAGTTGTGCAGGTTGTTCATCGCACAACTCGAGTGCCAGGCACACTGAAGTCAATGTGAGTCAGCTCCTGGGGGTTGGGCAGCACACAACATGGGTGCCCAGATAGGGCAGCCTTGCTGGAGGTGCCGTCAGTCCCTTTGCAGGGTGGTGGTTCTTGGGGAGAAATGTCTTACCCTACCTCAGTGTCTGAGAACATTTGAGACTCTCAGAAGCCCCGTGGGGTTCACGTACAAGTTGATGCCACACGACAGGCACTCCTTACCTTACAAATGGCTTTGAGCTCCCAAAGTTATGTAATTCCGCCCTCTGGGATCGGGCACAGGTTTGTAAAGAAACACTGCTCAGGCCAGGTGCGGTGGCTCACGCCTGTAATCCCAGCACTTTGGGAGGCTGAGGCAAGTGGAACATGAGGTCAGGAGATTGAGACCATTCTGGCTAACACTGTGAAACCCCGTCTCTACTAAAAATACAAACAATTAGCCGGGCGTGGTGGCGGGCGCCTGTAGTCCCAGCTACTTGGGAGGCTGAGGCAGGACAATGACGTGAACCCGGGAGGGAGGAAGGGAAAGAGAAAGAAAGAAAAGGAAGGAAGGAAGGGGCCAGGCGTGGTGGCTCAAGCCTGTAATCCCAGCACTTTGGGAGGCCAAGACAGGCGGATCACGAGGTCAGGAGATCGAGACCATCCTGGCTAACACGGTGAAACCCCGTCTCTACTAAAAAAAAATACAAAACAACTAGCCGGGCGAGGTGGCGGGCACCTGTAGTCCCAGCTACTTGGGAGACTGAGGCAGGAGAATGGCGTGAACCTGGGAGGCAGAGCATGCAGTGAGCTGAGATCCACTGCGAAAAGGAAGGGAAGGAAAGGAAGAAAGAAACAGTGCTCAGACGGCAGTGGTTCCCTGCTGCTCTCCCCACAGAGGCCTGATTGGCCCAAGGTGTAGCTGTGAGGGGTGTGAGAACCTTTGCAATCTGGTTAGAGAAATTCTTGTCATCTGGAGTCCAAGGAAACTGTGGCCCAGGCAGAGGCTTTCCAGGAGCAACAGGAGATATGCAGAAAAGCTGGACTGGGCAAAGCAGGCAGGAGCCGCTAGGCCCTTAGGCCTAGGGAGCCAAGTTTTAGTCCCATCCCGTTTGCATGGAGAATACCTGAGGGGGGCCCCTCTGCACTGCTGTGGTGTGCAGTACCCTGCTAGGCACCATGGCCATCTCCACATGGCTCGGAAAGTGACTGAGCACAGAGGCACACGGCAAACACTCCACGTCTCCTTTCATCCCCTGCTGAGGTACAGGTGTCCCTTTTCCTGTCCCCTCTCCTAACAGCTTTGCCCAAGGGACTGGTCCTTTCACTGGAAATTTCAGGAGTGTGTAGAAAGGACGTGGGGCTCAGGGACTGAATCTCGTTTCAGCTTCTACCTGCCCTAAATAGTAGCCAGGCAGCAAGGAAGACAGCGTCCTTGCCTGACTGTAAAATGACAAGGCATGACAAGACAGGACTCCCAGGCTCTCAAGCAAATGCTCTGCCCCTTCGGTCACCAGGCTTTGCCGTAGGTGCCGGGGGGAAGCGGGTGGGTTTGGTAACCAGGCTTTGCTGTAGGTGCCGGGGGGAAAGCGGGTGGGTTTGGTAACCAGGCTTTGCTGTAGGTGCCGGGGGGAAAGCGGGTGGGTTTGGTAACCAGGCTTTGCCTAGGTGCTGGGGGGAAGCGGGTGGGTTCGGTCACCATGCTTTGCTGTAGGTGCCGGGGGGAAGCGGGTGGGTTCGGTCACCAGGCTTTGCCGTAGGTGCCGGGGAAAGCGGGTGGGTGGAGGGGCATCCTTCGGAAGACTTTTCTTTCAAAAGGCAGCACTGTCCTGGAGGGGAGCACCTGGGGTCGTGGCGGGGAGTGACTGGGGACAGCGATGAGGTGGTGGGATGAGGTGGTGATCAGCATGGTCCACATGACCAGGCTTTGGAGGAAAACGTGGTTACAAGGCAGTTCTGCACTTTGAGAGATGAGGTTTTTCTCTGTCACCCAGGCTGGAGTGCAGTGGCATGATTGTAGCTCACTGTAGCCTCAAACTCCTGGGCGCAAGCCATCCTCCTGCCTCAACTTCTCGGCCCCTTCCCAGAGTAGCTATGACTACAGGTGTGTGCCACCCACCTAATTTTAAAATTTATGGTAGCGACATGGTCTTACTGTGTTGCTCAGGCTGGTCTTGAACTCCTGGCCTCAAGCAATCCTCCCACCTTAGCCTCCTAAAGTATTCCAGGCGTGGGCCACCATGCCCAGTCTAGTTTTGGACTTTTGTCTGTATCCTATTTGATAATAAAAAGGTTTTAAAATATTCCTGCATTTTTCCTTCCTCATTCCCTTCTCCACACCTCCTCATCCTCCACAACACAGGCCCCTGTGGGACACAGCCAGGCCAAAGCCTCCCATGCCCTCAGCCCACCCCAGGTTGTCTGAAGCAGCCATGAGTGTCGTGGGGGTTCAGGGAAGCTGTTCACATGGGCCATGATCCTTGCAGAAGGCGGAGAGGAGACAGCAGCAGCCAAAGGAAACGAGCAAATCTACCTTCCGCATCCACGGCACAGGCCGCAGCGTGGAGGGCAGGCAGGCCCAGTGCTGCTGAGAACAGGGCGGGCACAGGCAGCTCCCGTGCCGCCTTTCCCAGCTTCGGAGACACAGGCCCAGCTGCTCCAAAGCACCTGCCAGCACCGCGCAGTAGTTTCAGAGGATGGCAATGTCTTTCCTGTGAAGCTCGCGTGCGCTGGGATGGCGTGGACTCGCTGATAAGGAGATGGTCTGAAGTCTGACCAGCACAGGGAAGGAGGGTGGCTGGCTCAGAGGGGCCCGCCTTGTGTGGAATGCAAATGCCAAAGGCTCATGAGCAACATTAGGTTAGAGGGCTCTTGTTCAGAGCATCCAAATCTGACTTCGGAGGCATTCCCAGCCGGCAGCAGTGTGTCCAGCTGCCTCTCCCCGGACTTGTCTGACAGGCAGCTTAGGCTTTCATCCCAAGTCGAGTACTGATCCCCTCCCTCTCGGGCAGCACCTCCCTTTTTATTTATTTTTTTCTTCCAAAGACAGTCTCTCACTCTTGTTGCCCACACTGGAGTGCAGTGGCATGATCTCGGCTCACTGCAACCTCCATCTCCTGGGTTCAAGCAATTCTCCTGCCTCAGCCTCCTGAGGAGCTGGGATTACAGGTGCCTGCCACCATGCCCGGCTCATTTCTGTATTTTTAGTAGAGACAGGGTTTCACCATGTTGGCCAGCCTGGTCTTGAACTCCTGACCTCAAGTGATCTGCCTGCCTTGGCCTCCCAAAGTGCTGGGATTACAGGCATGAGCCACCGTGCCCAGCCCAGCACCCCCATCTCTAGAGGATCTGGTCCCTCAGCCCAGTTACTGCAGGGCGGCTTTCCCCGCCTGGTGCCAGGCTGTGCGCAGCAGCTCCAGGACCTCCCCCTTAGCTAAGTCTTCAGGAGCTGCCCTGGCAGCACAACTCAGACATCCCTGAGGCCCAGCAGTCAACTCCTGGTTCAGACATGATCCAGTCCGGCCTGGGCCTGGCTAACCAACTCAAACTTGCTTGACTTCCACTTTTCAGAAGACTTGGGGACGACAACCCTCATGGGCGTCCTTCATGGGGTTAATCTGCTTGAGTCTAAGTCACCAGAAACGTGGTGCCCAGGGTGTGCTGCCCCAGGACATGTCCATGCCCACGTCACAAGCTCCTCTGACGGAGAAGTCTGCCCGCGCCACTGTGGTCCAAAAGGTCCTGCCACCTCTGCATCTGACTGTCCCTACGGCATGCTGGTGACACCCGCTGCCCTTCGCTTCTGTCTTCCCTGGCTTCTCTGGGGCACCTGGGGCTACGTACAACCTGGCACAATCCAGAAAGAGCGCAAACAAAACCCCTACATCCGGGCACAGGACCAAGTCAGCAAGAGCTAGCCCTGGTAAGCAAACACTGCCCATTACAGGTTCAGAACATGCACCGGGTTCCCCAAAACCGTCTTCAACCACATGACTCAACAACTCTATGGGACAGGAACTGTCAGTGTTTTTGCAACTGCAACATTAAACCGAATGCTATGGGCTTTTCAAGTAGTATTCACAACACTGACGGAAAGTTTCTTCAAAGCGAGCTCTGGCTAATCTTCAAAGCCACGGTTAGGCAAAATGACAGTGTGACAGCTTCAAAGCCACTGAGTCATGACACAGCCCTGGTGTTGTAGCAGCTAGGTTCAGATTTTGGAAATCAGGGCGCTTGCATCCATTGCCTTTTCCAGGAAAAGGAAGAAAACACTCAGTTGATCAGCCTTAGTACTCAGATAATAATTTAATAAGAGACCAAAAGTAGGCTGTCACCCAAAGCAAACATCCTTAACTGACCCTAACGTGTACGGATTCAGCTTTGATTATTCAACAAAATCCTGACTGACTACTGTGGCCTGAGAGTAACCAAAGGACTGTTTTCTCTACACAAAGTCAGGAGAGAATACCAACCTTTATCTGCACTTGGCTTCCAGTTCAAAGCCACCTTAGACAGGTGGCAAAGTGG
Organism: Chlorocebus sabaeus; assembly: GCF_047675955.1. Classification (NCBI taxonomy): domain Eukaryota; kingdom Metazoa; phylum Chordata; class Mammalia; order Primates; family Cercopithecidae; genus Chlorocebus; species Chlorocebus sabaeus. The sequence goes on along the minus strand of NC_132915.1, from coordinate 1,975,582 downwards.
GAAAAAGCACAGATCCTGGGACCGAGGTTCAGATTCCATCTCAAGCGAGCATATGAACTGTGTGACAACAGGCAGACAGTACCTGTGGTGTCTGTGAGAAAGCAGGGAGAGCAACACCCCAGCTTCTAGCAGCTCTACAGCTGCCTGGACCTGCAGGCCCTCCTAGGCCTCCTTCCTCCCCAGCACAGTGTGTGCTTTTGGGCCTGTGGCTCTGGGTCTAGCTCTGTTCAACGTGGGACTCCAGGTGAACTACTGAACCTCTGAGGTGTACCCCCAACCCCAAACTTTCACCAAAAGTCATAAAGAGGAACTCTAGAACTGGGGCCAGGACTGACTGAGAAAAACTGCTTATAGTGCTTAATAAATACTAGTTATTTACAACAGTGCCCAAGCCGAAGGCGGAGGCCTTTGCACACAGCTGCCGACCTCTGACTCTGGTTCTGCGGAAGAAAAGGAGGCGGTATTTGCTTTTGCCACGATCCCTTTCCATTTGACTGGCAGGTTAAATAACATGGTTTTTAAAGTCATATACTTAATATTCTTCCTAAAAACCACCCAAACACTAGCTGTGTGCGCACACACAGAAACCAGGAGGTAGTTTAAATCACAATTAAAAATCAACACTTTCTCTGATTCTGTGTCACAGAGTGATGGCCAGTGGCTACACAATAGCGATTTTTAAATGACTGGTTAAGTGAAAACCAGAAAGGAAAATATTCCAGGAGAGTAGATAACATTTACAAGTAAACAGTAAGTACAATTGTATTTTAATTTCTTGGTCTCTGAAAACTCAGCTGTGGCTACTTTCCACAAACAGTTCCGGTTCTATGTGTTTCCTCTAACGCTAAAGGCACAGCCTCCGGGAATCTGCTGCTTCCTAAGAGTCTCCATGGAGCCTGTTTGACAACCTCCTTTCCCTCCACGCTCGCGGAGGAGTCTATACTATCTCTTATGTACACAGTTGAAACATTATTCCTGAACTTCATTTGAAATTCCTTCAGTAAAAACAGTCACATTCTTCACCTGCTTGGGAAAGGGTCGCTCTCAAGCCTCTGGAGAAGCCCCTCTAACAGCCCAGCCCGAAAAAGTGCGACAAATTCACACAACATGGGAAAAGCAACATCTATTGTTCTCAGGGTCTGACTTTCTTGGCCCAGCCGGAAAAGTCTCCACAGGTGTGCAGTGCAGCTCCGCGGCGCCAGGATACGGGCGCTTTCAAGACAGCGCAGGGAAGTCTTCAGGGTCATCCGGGTTGGGGGCGACATCTTGCATCTAAAGAAGAAAAGACATACTTTGAAATCCACTGCCCCTTCATCCATTCCCAGTATCCCAGTGGGATAACAAGGGCCTGGCACCAACGCTGAGGGGCCTGCATTAGAGGCAGGATCCACAGTGGGAAGGGGAGAGACACAGGTCACCGCTAACCCAGGAGAGTACAGCTCCCCTCCCACACAGGCCTCCGGTCTCCTCGAAAAAGGAGCTGCCTCCCTTCCTATGTCCTGCAAGCTCTTACTGGGGGCTCTGCACGGGCATGTCCTTCATCGAGTAAATGGAACAGTTACTGCGTGCCAGGCACTGGAGGGAGGAGGGGGGCACAGACAGTGCCTGTCCTTGGGGAGCTCGTGGCGCTGGAGAAACTGACCATCGAGTCAGGAGCTTCACTAACACGTCCTGGGAGGGAGGGGCCACAGGAGGGCCGTCCAGTGCAATTTGATGGCAAAGTGGACACCAAGGTCAGGCAAGGTTTTGTGGGAAGACAAGGTTCTCCCTGGGATGAACCTCAATGGATAAGCAAAGGGAACAAGGACCTGGATTGGGAAACAGTGTGGCCTGATGGGGGCAGGGGTGGCCCTAAGGGCTCTTCTGAGGTGGGGGGTACACAGCTTGTGGAGGTGGGGACAGATGCCAGTGAAGAGGCGGGTGGCGCTGGGTCTCAGAGCGTTTCCCAGCACACGCCCCGGAGTGCTGCAGGGGCCAGAGCTCCGCGATAGGAAAGGAGTGAGGATGTGTTTCCTATCTCAGAATAGACCCTGTTTCCAGCCTGGCCCCAAATATACCCCCACCCCCACCCCCCAAAAAAATTGTTTTTGCTCCTGCTTAAGCAAAACCAAACCACAGATACCGCTTCCAGGGGCTGCTCCCTAGAGCGAGGGAACTGGGCAGCAAGAGGAGCACTGCCAAGACCAGCCACAGAGAAGGAGTCTGTGCCACAGGGCCTCAGGGCTGACTTCCAACGAATAAGTGTCCATGCCACATTAGGAAGCACCTACTACATGCCAGGCACTGCATGGCACTGCATAAACTGATAATGAGCAAAAGCAGCCGCTGACTAATAGCCACACCAGTGGGAATACAGTCACACACGGAGATCAGGCTTCAATGAAAAGAAACTCCTTTGCTCCGAGACCTTGACCGGTCTAGGAGATGTGATCAAAGAAACCTGTGAGGAAGTGAGGTTGGAAGGATGAACGGAGGCCAGCAGGCAGCGGCCAGGGGTAAGGAGCATGCTGTGTCGAGAGCTAGAAGCAGGCAGCCTTGGCTGAGGACGGTGTGAGGCCGGTGAGCTGGGGAGGGGTTGAGGAAGGTCCCCTCACAAAGGGCTTGAGATCTTAGGAAGGATTCTGTTCACTCTGACAGCATCACTTGAGCCCAAGGTATACAATCAGGCCACAGTAAGCAAGATGTCAGGCGCTCCAGTTCAGTCCCAAGCCTGGGGATCTTGTCTAATGCAGATGAGAGTGAGTTTTTCTCGGATCCCGGGAGTGCCTTCACAGCAGACCCTGGAAGCCAGGGCTACAGAATGGTCTCTAGCCAAGATGTCCATGATGCTACAACACCGTCCAAATCCCCAACATCAGGCCCACGCTGGCTACAGGAAAAGTCACTGCAGAAGCCGATGACCCTCTGAACTAGACCATCCTGGGCCCGGGACACTGTCCTGATTCACTTCCTTCAGCAAACCATTCGGGATTGATCATGCAGACACCTACCACCACTTCCGCTCTGGGTCCGTAGTTCTCTGCCCTCCTGATCCTTCCCCGGCCTCCCCGGGTGCCTCCTCTGGCTCCGCGCCCCGGACGAGGGAGGTTGCCAAAATTAATCTCCAGCTGGGATGTGATGTCATTGGTGGGTTTCCGGAAAACATGGGAATCGTCCTCATAGTCATCTTTTACCATCTGAAACACAGTCACAGCATCCAACATGCACAGGTCCACAGCCATCCCCACACTCATCTGGCTTAGTGGCTGCCATGTGCTGCACAGGAGCTAAAGCACCGTCAGGGGCCAGACAGAGCCACGCTCTGGAAGTGTCTCTGGCCCTGGGCTGCAGAGCTGGACACAGGAGGACGGCACCTGCTGTTCCAGTTCCAAGACAGTGAGTTCCGTGTGTCTACAGTCCCACATTCTTGCAATTACAATCTTAATCCAAACATCTTGGAACTTATGATTTCAAGTGGGACCAAATTTCTATCACCTGAGCAGGTTAAGATGTAAGATTCGGCATGACTGATAATAGCAAAAAATATACATGTTTTATATCTAAGTGTATTTTGCTGAGATAAAAAAGTTTTCATTTTTGCTTATTTTCTGTCTTATCTGTTCACAAATGCTTTGATAAATAAGGAAATATCTCCTTCCCAGAATAGAATTTAATAGACAAATTCCTTTCAGCATGGGTGCTGACTCTAAATACCATGTGCTAGAAATCACATGATTTATAATAAACAATTCTCACTCAAAATATAGAGAAATTTTATAAAAACAACAGAGTATGGTTACCTGAGTGTTCTACCAACACTCAAAGTCAAGCTGCTTTTTAAGAACTGCTTTCATTAAAATTCTGTATCTTGTGACAACTATATTAATTAATTAAATCTGATCCAAATTTGATTTGGCTTCAACTCATAATAATGGATCACACACACAAACACACACACACACAAAAACCCACTTTAAGTAAAATAAAAACCTACAGAAAAGAAAATATGTCAGTGATCCCAGATGAGAATCTCCAAAGTGCCACAACATTAAACATTACTACAACCAGGAAATGGAACCAAGTTTCCACAAGCACATCCACACCTTCAGGCCATATGCTCATGGCAGCCTTCACGCTTAACCTTTGTGTCCCCTTTAAGGTCTCAGGTTAAAATAAAGCAGAGGCTTTAGGTAGTTGGATGCTTAGAGCTAAAAAGGTGAAGAAAAACAATCCAGGAGCACTGGCACTCTGTAAAAAGATAAACACACAAAAAATAGTAACAGGCAAAATAATCAACTCTTGCCTCGTTTGGCACTCAGCAGGGAAGCCCTGGTAAGGTCTCCCTGGGGGCCCTGCTTTGAGCCGCCTCCCACTGCAGGAAGGGGCAGGAAGGGCCTCGGGAGAGTGGAGCAGGGAGTGGACACACAGTCTAAGGACATACAAAGGCTTGGGCTCCACTCGCAGCTCCAGCTGGCCCTGGCCAAAGTGCTTTAACTGCCCAGTGCCTTACACGGGGTTGTTACTAGGTCTGAACTTTGCTAGGTATTCTAGTGCTTTTGTCTCTTCAGGTGTCCAGAACAAAGTAAACTGATGAACCCAAGATCAGGCTTGTGTTGCTTTAAGAACAATTCCTAGCTAAAAGCTTCAATCCTTTAAGATTAACAAGGACCAAGATGTGTGCTTCACTGAGACCAAGCTCGATGACTCAGCTAACCCACTTGCTTCAAATATTCTGGGAGACCTCTGGAGCCAGGGAGGACGAATCTGGTGTGGATTAAGAAAGAGCAGCTTCTATTTTTACCTAACATGTCAGCTGCACATTTCAATCCTGACAGCACATTTGTTTTCGAGAAAATTTTACTTACAATGCCTAGAACAAAAAAAGAACAAAGGAAGTGGACAGGTAAAGAACCAACCCAGCTAGCTAATGGAATTAGAAAACACCTCCCAGAGATTGCCAAGGAAATAAAGCTCTGGCCACCTATGTCTACAAAAAGCCATTGCTTGTGGAACAGCTCAAAACTTACTAGTAAGGCCTCCTACAGCTTGGACTGACCAAAACAAGAGGATGGGAGAGAATCCTGTATCTTTTTTTTTTTTTTTTTTTTTGAGATGGAGTCTCACTCTGTCGCCCAGGCTGGAGTGCAGTGGCCGGATCTCGGCTTACTGCAAGCTCTGCCTCCCGGGTTCACGCCATTCTCCTGCCTCAGCCTCCCGAGTAGCTGGTACTACAGGCGCCCGCCACCACGCCCGGCTATTTTTTGTATTTTAAGTAGAGACAGGGTTTCACCATGTTGGCCAGGAGGGTCTCAAACTCCTAACCTCAGGTGATCCACCCGCCTTGGCCTCCCAAGAACCCTGTATCTTAAATGACCCCCTAATCAAAGTATTTACTCAGAAAATGAAACTAACCAAAGTGTAAATGACAACTCTACAACAGGATAACATTCCTGAGATTCCACATGAAAATCAATGACTAATACCCCACAGAGAGGAAGAACCCGCTCACTCCCACCGCGACACCGCGATTGGTATCAAGCTGTAACGGAATGATCCAGATTCAAATCCCATAATGAGAATGCTTCAGTGGACCTTGCCTTAAGTTCAGTAACTTCAGTAGGGGACTCAATGACCCAGTGGCATCCCTGTCAACACATGCTGCTGGATGTTTCCCCAACACCTCTCCCTGCAAAACTGAAGCTTCTGAGAAGAGCCGGATGGAAGCCGAGAGCAATGAGGCCTCGCAACACGGAGGAGCTCCCTGCAACCCCCGCAGCGCACTGGCCGCTGTGGCCTGACCAAGCAGCCAGGCAGTTCGGGGCCTCATTTCCCGCCACCTCTGCAGTTAGGCAAGGGGCGCAACGCTGCTGAGCCAACACGGGAAAGGTGTCAGAAGAGCATGGAACCTCAACCACAGTTTAAAACGTCATCAACTACTCATAGTGAAATGCTCTCATCAAAAATCAGAGTTGAAAGTCAAGTAAACTAATCAGAGAAAACAGAGTGTAGTTATCCTTTGAATAACCTGGAACTGTACAAGACACAATCTGTAACTCTCGCTTGAGAAAAATGAAATACAAGGAACACACAGTATGTGTACAGTCCCAGCACAGCCCCAGGGGGAGTAGAAGATACACTGTTCCTCTAACTGCTCTGAGCTGCTCTCAATACATCAAGTTTCAATTCCTTTACTTAATGAACAGTAAAGATACAGGAAAATTAGGCATAGATCATCTCTGATTAGAAACAAAAGCACCAATTACTAATGTTTCATTTTCAAGATAGAAGTGGAAAGGTCCATTTCACTTCCAATAAGGTAAAAGTAAAGATTACCTCTACATACAAAATGTAATGCTTACATCATCTCTATATTTTGACTTGTGAATCACCACTGCTTTGGAAGGAACAGTGGATTCTGGTTTCCGGATGTTAAACTCAGGCTTTGGTCTGGTCTGTTCTTGAAGATTTTTCCACTCATCTAAAGTCATCTCTTGAACTTGGGTTTCTTCTTCTACCTCCAACTCAGGAATTCTATAAAGAGATGTATAATCGTAAAGAATAATTTTTGATGGCATAAAAATGTCTACTTTATTAAAGTTATAACCATTTATTCTACATATTTTTGTGGTACTGCATTTCAAATGCAAGTAAGGTAAGAAAATCTTTGACTCACAAGCTTCCATATTTCATTTTCAACATTTTATGTTATCACTGCCAACAGAAAATACTTCCTAGCTGTGTTCAAAGCAATCTTTGAAAAATGGGAACATCACCATCCTGATGACATTAACATTACACTTCACCACTCCATGACAGACAAAACGAGGTAATTATGGAAAACGAGCTGAAATAAAATACAGGAAACCATAAACAGAAGTTTTAAAGCAGTGGCTCATAAATGCATACTTTTGTAAACATCCTCTTTAATGAATTTTAAAAAGAAAACAAAAGACAGAAATATAGATCGAGAGAAAATAATTCAGAGTCCAGAAATAAACCCTCACATTTATGGTCCATTGACTTTTTTTTCCAACCGTGGTGCCAAAGACAATTCAATGGAGAATGAAAAGTATTTTCAACAAATGGTGCTGGGACAACTGGATATCCACACCAAAAGAAAGAAGCTAGACCTACCTCACACCATAAATACAAGAGCTAAAATAGAAAACGCTTAGCAGAAAACCGAGGCAGAAACCTTCTTAACCCTGGATTCCGCAATGGTTTCTTCCACATGACACCAAAAGCACAAGCAACAAAAGTACATACGTCGAACATCAGCAGACACTTTTGTACGACAAAGGACACCATCAAGAAAGTAAAAAGGCAGTCCACAAAATGGGAGAAAATATTTACAAATAATGTATCTCATAAGGGACTTGTATCTAGAATACATAAAGAATCCTTTATGAAGAGCCAGGCGTGGTGGCTCATGCCGATAGTCCTAGCTACTCGGGGCTGAGGTAGGAGGATTGCTTGAGGCCAGGTGTTCCAGGCTGCAGTGAGCTATGATTACATGTGTGAATGGCTGCTGTGTTCCGGCCTAGGCAACACAGTGAGACACTGTCTCTTTAAAAAAAAAAAAAAAAAAAAAAAGAATGCTTTATGAATTCTAGATACAAGTTGTCTTTAATTGAGACAAATGAACACCCTCCCCTCAAAAAAGGCAAGGATCCGAATAAACATTTTTCCAGAGAAGATAAACAAATAGGCAGTAAGATGTTGCACATCATTAGCTATTAGAGAAAGACAAGTCAAAACCACAGAGCTGCACCATTCCACACCCAGTGGGATGGTTAGAATCAAAGACTTTTTTTTTTTTTTTTTTTGAGGCGGAGTCTTGCTCTGTCGCCCAGGCTGGAGTGCAGTGGCACTATCTCGGCTCACTGCAAGCTCCGCCTCCTGGGTTCACGCCATTCTCCTGCCTCAGCCACCCGAGTAGCTGGGACTACAGGCGCCTGCCACCACGCCCGGCTAATTTTTTTGTATTTTTAGTAGAGATGGGGTTTCACCGTGTTAGCCAGGATGGTCTCGATCTCCTGACCTCGTGATCCACCCATCTCGGCCTCCCAAAGTGCTGGGATTACAGGCTTGAGCCACCACGCCCGGCCCAAAAAGACATTTGACAAGCGTTGGGGAGGACATGGAGTAACTGGAACCCACATACACTGCCAGTGGGAATGTGAAATGGTGTAGTCACTTTGGAAAGCAGTCTGGTGGTTCCGCAAAAATCTAAGCTGAGTTAGCCTCTGACCCAGAAATTTCACTCCTGGGTTTATACCCAAGAGAAATGAAAACATATATCCACATGCAAACTTAAACCCAAGTGTTCACTGCCGCGCTATTCATAATAGCCAAAAAGTGGACACAACCTAAATGTCTGTTAACTAATGAGTGGATAAACCAAATATGGCAGACTTTTTGGAATATTATCTGGCAATAAAAAGAAACAAAGTATTAATACACATTACAACCTGAACAAACCTTGAAAAAATGATGCAAGTGACATAAACCAGGCAGAAAAGACTTCTGTGTATGATTCCATTTATATGAACTATTCAGAGGAGCCAGGTTCACAGAGAGGAAGCAGATGAGTGGCGGCCAGGGCTGCAGGGAGGGAGGATAGGGGCTGATGCTGAATGGGCACGAGGTTTCCTTTTGGGATGATGACAGCGTTCTGGAGCCAGATCATGGTGATGGTTGCATAACACTCTGAATGTACTAAATGCCACTGAATTGTACACTTTAAAAGGATTAAATTGTAGATTTGAAAATCACCAAAAAGTACGCCAAAAAAAAAAAAAAAAAAAAAAAGGAAATGAAGACTGGCACATGCTACAACATGTATGAAACTGAAAACCTGATGCTAACAGTTAAAATAAGCCAGGCACAAAAGGAACATTGAACGATTCCACTTAGATGAGGCACCTAGAATAGGCACATTCATAAGCACAAGTAAAACAGAGGTTACTACATGCTGAGGGGAAATGGGGAGTTAGTGCTGAATGGATATAGAGTTTCTGTTTGTGACAAAATAGTTCTACAAGGCCGGGCGTGGTGGCTCACGCCTGTAATCCCAGCCCTTGGGAGGCCGAGGCGGGCGGATCACAAGGTCAGGAGTTCGAGACCAGCCTGGCCAATATGGTGAAACCCCATCTCTACTAAAAAATACCAAAAAAATTAGCCGGGCGTGGTGGTGGGTGCCTGTAGTCTCAGCTACTCGGGAGGCTAAGGCAGGAGAATCGCTTGAACCTGGGAGGCAGAGGCTGCAGTGAGCCAAGATCGCACCACTGCTCTCCAGCCTGGGCGACAGAGCAAGACTCTGTCTCAAAAAAAAAAAAAAGTTCCAGAGATGGATGGTGGTGATGGTTACACACAATGTGAATGTTACTGAGGCCACTAAACTGTATATTTTCCACTAAATTGTATATATTAAAATGGTAAAAATGGCAATTTTTACGTTATTTATTTTTACTGCAATTTAAAAAAATAATGTAACATACCCCAAACCATTCATCCATGCATTCATTCGTTTATTCATTTATTTGTCTGAGACGGGGTTTCACTCTGTTGGCCAGGCTGGAGTGCAGTGGCATGATGATGGCTCACCATACGTTCAACCTCCTGAGTCCAAGGATCCTCCCACCTCAGCTTCCTGAGGGTAGATGGGACTGCAGGCATAAGCCATCAGGCCCAGCTAATTTTTGCAACAATTTTGTAGAGGTAGGGTCTTGCCATGTAGTCCAGGCTGGTCTTGAATTCCTGGCCTCAAGTGATCCTCCTGCCTCTGCCTCCTGAAGTGTTGGGATTACAGGTCTGAACAACCACACCTGGCCTATATACTTAGAGATTTGAGTGCTATAGTACGAGAATTATATCTTGAAGGTGTTTAAAGGAAAAAAACAGGCCAGGCGCGGTGGCTCACGCCTGTAATCCCAACACTTTGGGAGGCCAAGGCGGGTGGATCACAAGGTCAGGTGTTCGAGACCAGCCTAACATGTAGAAACCCCACCTCTACTAAAAATACAAAAATTAGCTGGGCATGGTGGTGCATGCCTGTAATCCCAGCTACTCAGGAGGCTGAGGCAGGAGAATCACTTGAACCCGGGAGGCGGAGGTTGCAGTGAGCCGAGATGGCGCCACTGTACTCCAGCCTGGGTGACAGAACGAGACTCTGTCTCCAAAAACAAATAAAAAAAACAGTAGGTGGAGAGTGGGGAGAGAATCAAATCTGTATCTTCACTGAAGCGCTGATGTAATTTAAGGTTCTGTTATAGAAATACACAGATCAATGTTATGAAAAATATAAGCAAAATCAGTAGAGAAGCCTAACCACAGAGCATCCAAAAGAGACAAATTTGCAGTGACTTTACAATACCAGGCCGATGGCAGAAAAAACATCAAAGAAAAAGTAACATGAAGGAATATGAAGGAACTTTCTGGCGTGATTGATAATGTTCTGTATACTGACAGGAGTTTGGATTCCACAAGTACATAAATTTATCAAAACAGTGAATTACACTTAAGATTTATACATTTCACAGTATATACATTTTAAATCAGAAGAAGAAACTGTAAACAAATATTAAGTTCTATTTAGTGATATGCATGTTGAACTATTTAGGGGGAAGTATATAGATGTCTACAATTTATTATGAAATGTGTCAAAAAACATGGTGGATTAATGATGAATACTTACATAAAATGAAAATATAAGATATAAATGGTAGCATTTAGGTAGTGGTAAGTATAGATGTTCGCTATAAAATTCTTTAAACTTTGCTGTGTTTTGAAATTTTCAGAATAAAATGCTGGAAAAATACCAATATCAAAACAGAGATCTCAAATATATATTGGCAAAAATATTGAAAGATACTAAGATGCCAGAAAAGCAAATCAATGGAGCCACCCAAACCGATCCAGAAGAACTTGGTGAAAAACTCTAGTATAGCAGCTAAGAAAGGAATGAGGACTACCTCCATACATTGCCACGGAGCGCCTTCCAGAGCGAATGAGAAAAGCAAGGAGGGGTGTGCGGTACCTTGGAGACCACACAAATACATATGCATAGCACAGACGGAGATAGAGAGATTTTTTTTGTTGTTTGTTTTTGAGACAGGGTCTCACTCTGTCACCCAGGCTGGAGTGCAGTGGCGTGATCTCTGCTCACTGCAACCTCCACCTCCTGGGCTCAAGGGATCCTCTCACTTCAGCACTCAGAGTAGCTGGAACTACTACAGGCATGCACCACCATACCCGGCTAATTTTTGTATTTTTTGTAGAGATGGGGTGGGGGAGGGTCTCACCGGTTGCCTAGGCTGGTTTCAAACTAAGCTCAAGCAATTCACCCACCTTGGCCTCCTACAGTGCTGGGATTACAGGCATGAGCCACCACACTGGGCCATTTTTTTTTTAATTGGAATGTAAGCCAGGAAAACAACAGGGATAAAAGCTATTTGAAAATATCATGTTTTGGTTGGGCATGGTGGCTCATGTCTGTAATCCCAGCACTTTGGGAGGCCGAGGCCAGTTGATCACTTGAGGTCAGGAATTCGACACAGGCCTGGCCAACATGGTGAAATCCCATCTCTCCTAAAAATGCAAAAATTAGCTGGGCGTGGTGGCAGACACCTGTAATCCCAGCTACTCAGGAAGCTGAGGCAGGAGAATCGCTTGAACCCGGGAGGCAGAGGTTGCAGTGAACTGAGACTGCACCATTGCACTCCAGCCTGAGCAAGAGTGAAACTCCATTTCAAAAAGAAAAAAAAAAATCATGTTTTTCAGACTGAACTTTGGAAACATGTAAATATTTTACATAATTATAAAACAGATTTAAATTAAAATTCAATCTCTAAAATTTGAAAGTAAAATGAATCAAAGTAACCTAAATGTTTATGAAACTGGTGATATAACCATCAAGAGAAACTATTTCAAATGATTTTGAAATACAAATTTGGTTACTCATCTCCCTCCTCGACATAGCTTTCCAGTAACTGTGTTACTGAAGGTAGTGTTGGTAATGCTGTGACTGTTTTATGTGCAACGAATGATTAAAAGCACAATGTTACTCAGAACTAGAATTTTCAGTATGTAAGAAAAGGAGAAACAAGTAGTCTAGGTAAAAATCCCGTATTGCAACTTTGAATTGGAAATATTGAATGAACTCATATTTTATCTTCTAATGTGTGTGTCTGTTTCCCAGCTCTGTCCACCCAAATGCCCTGGAAACAAGTACCTGGTGGCAGTGGTTCTTTATCAAAGTAGCTTTACTAAAGAAGAAATACAGACGGGAAATACCACGCAAAAAATGTTCAACATTGTTAGTCATTAGGGAAATGCAAATTAAAACCATAATGAGGCTAGACACGGTGGCCCACATCTGTAATTTCAGCACTCCAGGAGGCCGAGGCGGCACTTGAGGCCAGGAGTTGGAGACTAGCCTGGGTACCAAAGTGAGACCCCATCTCTACAAAAAAGTAAAAAATTAGCTGGGCATGGTGGTGCTTGCCACTCAGGAGGCTGAGGTGGGAGGATCATTTCGGCCCAGGAATTCGAGGTTACAGTCAGCTGTGATCACACCACTGTACTCTAGCCTGGGTGACAGAGCAAGACCTTGTCTCTAAAAAAAAGAAAAAAACAAATGATGACAACAAAAACCCATAATGAGCTATGTACCTATTAAAATGACTGGAAGTTGTAAAAACTGACCATACCACGTACTGGCAAGGATGTAGGAGAAGTAAACTCTCACTTACTGTTGGTGAGAAAGTAACAACAGTACAACCCTTTTGGAAAAGAGTTCAGCAGCTTCTTACAAAGTGAAATATACGCATACCATTTGGTCCAACCATTCCACTCCTAGGTATTTACCCAGGAGAAATGGAAGTGTATATTCATATAAACACTTGTATATTAAAATGTTCAGGCCGGGCACGGTGGCTCACGCCTGTAATCCCAGCACTTTGGGAGGCCGAGGAGGGTGAATCACAAGGTCAGGAGTTCGAGACCAGCCTGGCCAACATGGTGAAACCCTAAAAATACAAAAAATTAGCTGGGTGTAGTGGCGGGCGCCTGTAATCCCAGCTACTCGGGAGGCTGAGGCAGGAGAATCACTTGAATCCGGGAGGCAGAGCTTGCAGCGAGCCGAGATCGCACCACTGCACTCCAGCCAGGGTGACAGAGTGAGACTCTGTCTCAAAGAAAAAAAAAAAAGTTCATAGCAGCTTTATAGCAAAAACTGGAGACCACCCAATGATCACCACCAGGTAAACAGATAAATGGTGGTCTACCTGTGTAACAGACTACCAGACTACTACTCCGCAATGAAAAGGAATGAACTGATACAAATCACACAGTAAGTATGCTCAGAGAAAGAACACAGACCAAAAAAGAACACAAGCTGCATGATTCCATTCATATAAAATTATAGCAACTGCAAAGAAATCTGTAGTGACAGAAAGTAGATCACTGGTTGCCGGGGGAAAATGGGGCGAGAGAGAGGGCCTACAAAAGAACGCTAGGAAATGTTGTGGGGCGACGGCTGTGCTCATGATTTTGCCCATGGTGATACTTTCACAAGTGTACACATATATCAGAGCTTGTAAAACTGTACATGCTAAATATGTGCCATTTATTGGATGTGAACTATATCTCAAAGCTGTTTTAAAAACAGACAAGAGACTAACCAATTGACATGTATATTTCAATATTGTTTCAAACGAATTATCTTTCTAAAAAAAGTTTTGAGACAATCGGAAACTGAAGAAGTGTCTTGGTATGAATGATATCAAGGATATTAAGAAAATTTTAATGGAGTAATAGTATTCCAGTTATGTTATTTAAAAAGAGTAGTAGGTGTAACACTGCGGAACGTGTATGAGCGGTAGTAGGTGTAACACTGCGGAACGTGTATGAGCGGTAGTAGGTGTAACACTGTGGAACGTGTATGAGCGGTAGTAGGTGTAACACTGCGGAACATTTATGAGCGGCAGATGATGCCCTGGGGGAGGTAGAAGTTAGCAGACATATGCATGAAACAGGGATGGCCGTGGTTTTGTAACAGTGTAAGCTGAACAACTTACTTACAAGTTCTTTATACTACTAAATTTGTATAATTTTCCATAATATAAATTTTTAATACAGAGCTAAAAATAAATATTAAGGAATCATAATCTTCTTTAACCTACGTTTGACAAAATTTTAAAAATCAACAGAACTGAATGCTATAAATTTGGTAATTCTTTCATACTTAAGATGACCTAATAAAACTTCATAAATTCCAGAAAATTCAATTCTAGAAAGAATAGATTTTACGTTAAGGCCACAGAAGTACTTGTTATTAACACACTTTGCTTATTTTAAAGGACATCATATCTAAACAAAGAACTAGTACAACTTATATATTAAATGCAAGCTTGAAATTGTGTGTAGACACATAAAGCATATAGTGAAATGCAGATAGATTAATTACAAGTTACAGCCTCCTTCAGCAGTATCAGGCTGAAGCTGTTGACTGGAATGCACCTCATTCAAGAATACAGGCATGGATGTCCCATATCCCTCCCTGCTTATCAGCTGCAGTTTCAACAAGCCACATTGAAAGCAGCATAGTATCACCAAGGACAGGCTCCTTAACCCGATTTCCTACCCACTAAAAGTTAGGAGCAAACACACACGGTGACAATCCTGTGACACATACCCCATTTCCCATTTGATTGGTTCTGAGTACAGTTTTACTGGCAGTTTTAGCAATGACTAAATATTCAACAGGAAGAGATGTATCCTTCGATTCTAGGAAGGGCTTATGTGGGTATATTTCTAACAACTAACAGCCTCATAACTGCTATTGTTTTAACACCCCCATTTTTGAGTAATTCGAAGACCTTCACAATCCTTGGTTTATTATACAAAACTTTTGGGAGGGAATTTTCTATGAAAGTGACTTATGGATATAAGGTGGTCAAATCTATGGTAATGTGAATAATGCTATATACAAATTTGATAGTTATATATTTGTTTCTCAACATGTGAAATTATAGAAATCACACTGCTTTAACCACAGTTCTCTTTATTTAGAAATGAATGAGACTAGCTGACACTGTACGCTCACCATGTGCCAATGCTATTCAAAACGCTTTATATTAATTATTTCATGACATCAATAGTTAGATATAATTAATATCCCATTTTACAGATAAGAATACCGAGGCAGAGAGAGGCCACATAGCAAGCACACAAACAGAAGAGGCAAGTTCCAATCCTGTCATTGCGTTTCCAAAGCCCACACTCAACCTCTGTGCTCCACCGAGATGCAGGGAATAAGGGGGTAGAGAAATATACCTAGATGGAAAACAGTCATGATAGGCACAGAGGAAAGATACAAAACATCGATTCAAATGTCCACGTTTCCATCCATGCAATACCTTTTCACCTGAATATATGAAAGAGTGCAGTGAATCAAAGAAAGCAGGTTCCAGAAATAAAGCTTTACTAGTTGGATATTTAACTGGGACAAGTGAATTTAACCTAAAAAGTAAGAAAATCTTCATTGTTTAAGCAAATACACTAGGAAACTGATTACAATAAAAAATAATTTGTTGCAGATAGTTTGTATTACTGCTTCCTCACAGTTTCTTTTAACAAAGTATTTTTCAGGAAGGATGGGAGGTGATGCTCCACATTCCTGAGTCGGGAAACGCTCAGAGATCCCGGCAGCTCTTCCCTTCCCCTCTCCCGAGTTACCAGCAGGTGTTCTGAACAGCACTTTTTGCTGTTCCTACCACTCGCTAGAGGAGCACGAATGCCTGTGCATCTGCCTGGTTCACATTCCGGCTCTGCACGTGAGCCAGGTGGCAGGTATTGAGCCTCTGTCCCAGTGTCAGAATAACAGTAGCTCCTCCTTCATGGAGTGGCAAAGAACTGAGTGCATTAAGACATGGAAGCATTTACAGCAGTTCTTGGCACACAGCAAATGCTCTAAAAACGTTAGTGTTATTCTTTTTCTTTTTTTTTTTTTTTTTTTGAGACGGAGTCTCACTCTGTAGCCCAGGCTGGAGTGCAGTGGCACCATCTTGGCTCACTGCAAGCTCCACCCCTTCTGAGTTCATGCCATTCTACTGCCTCAGCCTCCCGAGTAGCTGGGACTACAGGTGCCCGCCACCGCGCCCAGCTAATTTTTTCTATTTTTAGTACAGACGGGGTTTCACCGTGTTAGCCAGGATGGTCTCAATCTCC